>NW_028277177.1:25455500-25614333 GCF_051122295.1 Plectrocnemia conspersa | reverse complement strand
TTACATTTTTTACTTCACCTTACCATTTAGATAGCATCCATAGCAGTAGTCCTAAACTACTTTATTGTATAATTTTGAAAAATAAAAATAATAAAGATCCTTTTAAGTTAAACGACCGATTGGGGTGATGTTGTTAGTCAGTAACACGCTTGGTAGATTTATCTGGTACTTATTTTTATTGCAGTCAATATATGTATCGCATAGTCGATCGTTGCGTTGCATACAAGTTAGTAGACAAATGCTTTGACTAATAGTAAACGGGTTTATTTTTACAAATTATGTCGTATGAGCCATTACCATTCCTAAATAAAAGCATCTGTATTGTACTTTTTACAGGGTGGTAATCCAAAAATGCTTTTACGTTTCTATTGTCTGTTATCTGGTGACATTACACTTTTCACGCAAATGTATTAAGCATGACATAAAAAGATTTGGCTTGAACATGACACTGTTGTAGTATTTTTATTAACGCGTTTAATTTAACACATTTATCTTGTTTACAAGTAAACTTGTTCTAAAGGGTTTGTAATCGTTTTTTGTTAGCATTTTCTCAAACATATACCGATTTTTACTTCTGAGGCTTCTTACGTCGCATTTTGTTGAAATTCATGTTTTTCAAGTGCTAAGTCATATAGGTACAATTGTTTAAATGACTCCATCCAACGCAAAATAAGATTGCATCTCCTACATTTACAAAAAATAGTTAGTAACAGATCAATGGTAATTTAATTTAAATATATAAAAAAAGAATGGTGTGATTGCATATTTTTATAAAATAAACATATTGCTACCTGTATTTAAAGATAAAAGTGCTAGTATAGTATCGAAAAATAAATTATAGTTGAACCTATACTAGTTATGCAATTTTCGACTTTTAAAAAGAGCATCAGTCGGTTTTTCCTAAGCTTCATCTACTAATATAATTTTTGAAACAATGTTTTAAAATTATTTATGGCTCATAAATTTATTGTATTAGTTGTAAAATATTAGGTTATGCATAAATATTTTTTTTTACAAATAAATATTTGTTGTAAGTAAAATATTTTTAATATATTTCTTTAGAAAAAAATTTTCGTGCTACGTGTTTACTAGCCTAATTAATGAAATTAAATTTATACCAGTGAAAAATACACGTTTTTAAGTTATAAAACTAGCTATTTGGTAAGGTTTAAGTTTGAACAGCAAATTAACGTTTCACAACTGTAAAATTAAATGTTATAGATATTTTAGAGTAGCATATAATTTACAAGCGCCTTGTAGTTAAATTATATTATAGCTGGTTCACTATTAAGTTTAACAATTGCAAAACCATTTCGCGAGTTTGTATTTTGGTTTAATACAATAGAAATCTGTATTTTGTAGAGAATATGTATCATTAGTAAAATTATATATGTAATGTAATTTTAGTAAAATTATATCGGAATACATTTATACCGGTAAAGATATGTTTTATTACTAAAAATAAATTTATATGATTATTTAGGTGCTAGTGAAGTTATATGCTGCTTCATTTAAATGACATTTAAAAGGCGTAAAACGTACAAAAAAAATGCTATTCTATAACTGAGAGCTGCGATCGCGAATTTTGTTTTAAATAATAGCAGTGAATATTTTTTTTTTTTATTTAATTTAATAGAAAACATAAATGTTTTTTTTTGATGCATGTTTACTAGTCTAGTTACTGAAATTAAATTTATATCAGTGAAATAATGACATCACTAAAAATATACATTTACTGTAAAAGGTTTTTAACTATTTTTAGTTAAAATTCAAACTTAACCTAAACGAATTAAACAAATTCAACTTAACCTTATAAATGTTATGAAACTAGATATTGTTTTTAAGGTTTTATTTTAATAATTTCTTGAGATTAGGTTTGAGTTTGACAAGAAAATATTCGTTTTTAAACTAGCAAATTAAGTTTTATTGATATTTTTGAGCAGCATATAATTTTACTAGCGTCTAGCAGTGAAATTATATTTTTTTAATTCACTGTTAAGTACAACCATTGTAAAACGATTCGCGAGTTTGTTTGAATTTTGGTGTGATACAGTTTTAAGGCGATACATAATATTTTGAAGCTAAAATATTCAGATCGTACGTCATCCTCATATGATCAACTGCGTAATGAATAAATATAATTTCACTAATATCGCCCAGTAAATTTATAAATATTTTTTCGATATATATTTACTGCCTTACAGTGTGAAATTAAATTTATACTTGTGAAAATATGACTCGAATGTATTATAAAGTATATAAAACAGTACTGTAACAGTTTTGAATAATTTTTTGTTTTAACCCAAAGCTAACATTAACAAATTAAATAAACCTAACTAACCTTAATAAAATAATAAAAGCTATGTTAAGCTAGGTTTGGGTTGACGTTTCGCAACTGTCAAATTTGGTTTCATAGACATTTTAAAGCAGCTTATAATTTCACTAGCGCCTTGCAATTAATTTATATTTTTGCTAGTAGAATATGATATGACTTCACTGAAACAGTTCGTAAAATTATATTTATACTATTAAAAATATATCTTCATTAAATAATACCATTTTTACAAAATATCAAATGTTTTTGGGTTTACACGACAATATATAAAAATATCAACTGTCCAATCCAATGCTTCCAAGCTCAAAAAGCTTTGATCTATAATGTGAATAAGCCAAGAAGTTATTGATTTGTACAAAACTATAACAATTTAAGCAGTTCTTTGAATTATGTTCGAATTATGTGTAAGCTATGAAGAGCTGAAAAATAAATTTGGGATAGTGCTCATCTGTTTTAGGTGTGCACCATAATTTTTTTTTTTTTAATGTTTAATGGTGTGAATATTGTTTCTACTATACACTAATTAAACCAGTATAACAGGTTTTTTCAATTTTCATTAGATTAACTTAGTTATAATGGCCAGAATTTTTATAAAAAAATAAAATAAAATAAAAATATATTAGACGTGGATTGGTTTGCATTTTATTAAAAGTATATATGATTATTTGTTGTTTTCTTATACAATTTATTTGAGTTAAAAATCCTAGTTTAGGCTCATTTCATTACACTTACTTTTTATTTTCAATATTCGATACAAGTATAAGACTTAAGGGTATGACAACAAATGTAAAGCACATGTCAAAAAAAGTAATAAAAACAGCCCATTATATGTTTTTAATTTATTTTGATAATCAAAATTAATTGTGATAAATTTATATCTGATTACATCAATGTATTTTAGTTTAATCTAGTATTATAGATATAGATACAAAACGTATAATGTTCATCATAAATACAACTCTTAGTTACTTTTGTGTAAACATATATAATACATATGTCATTTTTATAAAAATGAATGGTCTCGAGAATTTTGATTTTTTTTACCTTTATTCGACCGAGTCTGGTCCTATAAATAAACATAGTGAAGCAGCTTATGTTAAATTTTTGCTGCTTGTCAAGAAGTAACTTGACAAGTAAAATCATGCTAAAGTATCACTTTTCGCATTAATAAACTGCTGCGATTGGTTATGTAGTTATATATTTGCAACTGTCTGAATTGTATATAGCAGTTTCTCCCTGTCATTGTATAACATGCGATATCATATATAAAATTCCCTTTCAAAGCACGATCGTTGTAATGAAGGACCGCGATCCGTCGCATCATACCCCTGTCGATTATTAGACGACTGTGCGCTTAGAATGTGAGTGGTCATAGTACAACTTATGCAACATTGCATCGGAAAAGTCACAATCTGATTGCGTATTGGTACCGGATTGTACCGAGTTGCATTAGCATAATGCATGTCATTTCGAAATTACACATTATTTATAGTTTTCACGAAGGAAAGACAACAGGAATATTCTTTGGTAAACTACTGTTATTGGTCTCGCACAAGTTATGTAAACACTGAAAATTTCTAAACATGTATCGTACGTTTTATAATTTCATGTTGGATAATATATGTTTTTACCCAAAATTCTCGAGTATCAACGCTTTCCGCTGAAATCGAATTAAACTTCGCTAACAGCACTCCACTACGACACCTTGCAGACTGACTCCCAGTTAATGCAAATAGTTCTAACTTTGCTACGTACTTTTATGAATTTAGTTTGTAGATTTTAATTATATTATTAGTTTGATAAAATGTAATTTTATTTTAGCTACGTTATTCTTAAATTTAAATACAATAATTACACCATTTTATAAAGTATAAGGCATCGAAAACACTATCTCTACCTAATCTATTAATTGTTCGAAAATGTGTTTTCCACTTAAACAATTTTTTACTTGCAAAAATAAATTAATATATACTGTATTCCAAGCAAAAAACATACAATTTCTTGACGTATTTATTATAAAGTAGCGTTTCTAATTAAAACAAAGCCCAAAAAACATATAATTTTTTTTAAGACTTAACATTTTTTACGTTCCTTATCTATATACAGATAATAGTTCTTGGCGATACATTGTAGAAAATCACTCTCCTTAATATTTTATTTATTATTTTAAAATAAATGTATTATTGAATGTATTCAAGCATGACTTTTCTACTTTGTATGAAAATAAACATGCCAACCATATATAATTATAAGGCACTTAACAAACATTGTTTTTCTCGTTTATAATCCCTTAACACCTTTGCGTTTTTATTAATCACGTCAACTCGACGTAAGCTTGCAACTAACCGACAACTTCAAAGTTTCTTCCTTCGGTTAACTACTCGAAGAAAGTCTCCGTTGGCCATTGTCGGTCTCGGCAAACTTTTTAACAACTCTTCAGAACGCCTTTCTTATGACTAGTTTATGATCGTCGCTTACCGCAGATGACCGCTGTAAAGTGCAGCTAGATTTTAATCCTTCGTACAGGACAAACACGGCTCGTTAAAAGCGCAATTAAAGTACGTCGGTTCGATTTTGAACCGACAGTTAAGTACGACCGCCGCGGTATAAAACCCGTTTACGACCGGTCGGCATTACCAAGTTCGAAGAAGATTTACGCCTGTACCGTCGCAATCCTTACACTAAAATGTTTATTTTCTATGGAGTGAAGTATGCTGCAGCACTAGGAAAATATTTCAATAATGTACAGCAGTGTAATAATAGCAGCCTTATTTTAAAATATTTATTATGTCATAAAAAGCCAGCAAATATCAACGTGCCTTGAAGAATTTTCTTAAAATAAATATGATGTTGCAGTGAGTATAACAGGCCGCCAATATTGATTACCGAGAGAAAATTGAAGCTGGCTTTCAAAGATAATCCGTTGATGTAGTTTTAACAAGATCGGGAAAAATCTCATACTGCTTGAGCATTAACAGACCTTTTGCGAACTGTTTTTGGAGAGCAAATAATTTAGAGAAATTCTGAGTTTGCTTGCCCACCACGTTCGCCTGATTTGAACGCGCCATGCTTCTTCCTTTGAGGATATATAAGGAAGGAAAATGTCTATATGAACAAGCCGTCATAAAATACAATAATTAAAAACAGCACCCAACAAGATATTGAAGAGATACAGTCTAAAATCAAAGGAGGGCAAATGTGTACAGTGATAAATGAGGCATCTTAGAAACATACTAATTTTAAAATTAATTATTGTCTTATTAATCGATATTTATAAATTTATTACATGTATTTTCAATGGTAAATTCGGATAATAAATTTTGATACTAAAAAAGTTATTTATATAGTGAAAAGAAGATAGATCAGTATTTTAAAAGATTTTATGTATAATTGTGATTATAATGGCGACAATCGCAAGATATATATGTAATGAGTACGATACATATTCAGTTATATTTCTATAGAGAATTTTATTTTTCAAGGAGAAAGTTAGCATAGATAGGTCAAAAATCTAAGATCAATATTAATAGCTCACATTGAAATGTTATTTTTAAGCCGTAAAGACAGAAGTAAGCCAAGGATTATTTTTTAACACAATAGTAATTTTTAAATTTTTATAAAGGAACTTTCTTAAAGTAAGGTTGTGTAAATACTTTAAAACGTTTATTTTTATGCTAATATATGATAGATCTTTACTTTGTTCTGTTATTTTCTAATTTAAAGTAATTATTTTTTCAAGATGGCATTTAGGTAATTTTTAATTTAGTTCAGTTTTTGGTTTTACAATTTCTGTATTTGAGGTTTTCTTATTTTAATTTATTTAGTGTGTATAATATATTATTTAAGAAACGTAAATACAAATATTAATGATATGGATTTTTTTGTATTTATTTTTAAATTTGCCAAAATTTTTTTTATTACTTATTCCACTATATTTTACATTTTATAAATTATTACATTGTATTACCCTTACATTATATGACCAATGTTTTTTACTTTACATTCAATATTTCTGACTATACAGGCTACAACATTTTTTGATCAAAAATTTTTTTAGATCAATAAAAAGTAACGAAAATTTAGTTATCTAATTAAACCCTAATAATTTAGAGCACTAATGTACTTTTAAATATAAAGTATACCTAAATAGTTAGGGTTTAGCAAAATATAAATATTATTAAGTATTATACAATTCAATCAAAAATGTAGCTAATCTTTGTTGTAAACATTTAATAACATATAACAACACCTTTTAAAATATCAAATCTGAAGTTAATTTTAAAATATAAAAATAATAAATTTTTTTTTTTGTATTGTATTTTAAATCTGGTTCTATTATTTTACTAAATATATCTGACTTTATTTTTTATACATAGGCACAATTCAATATTATATATACCATAATTATTTTTATACGCCTTTCTCCCACTCTAACTGTATATTTTCGTTAACGACCCCACTAATAATGACCAAAAATTTATCCTCATTAAAGGACAAGCAAACCCCTTTTATACAATTAACGTTATATACTGAGCCCTTCGCATTTGAAGTTCAAACCACGCAGCTTGGTGGCGACAGACGAAAAACCCAATTTCCTGTACTTGTCGCATACGTGTTCAACGCTGGAAAATTGAAACGTTGAAAAATCATAAAAAATAAAAAAATAAAGTTGAGAAACGAGACGTCATTAAAACAAACCAAACTTAAGGCATAATCAAGTAAGATTTTTCATGTTTTACGATTTAGTTATGATTTCAAGCTTTGCTTTTTTTCTATATCTGAAACAATTAAAATGTTAAAAAAAAAAAAAATGCAACGCCTTAAATAAGTCAAACGTCTATTCCGCACGAAATACTTGAAGTCTGCAAAGTGGTTAATTTTAGAGCTCAGATAGACGCAACTGTGTTGGACGTTCGGGATAAAAATCGTATCAATATTTCTCAATTAAACGTTAATTTTTATTTAACTAAACTTATAGGTTTATTAACTATATGTTAGTTGAGTGCTATGATAATTGTCGATTGTCTTTAATGTTACATATTGCATATTTTTTTTATTATCTAATGTAGTATTTCTTATGTTAAGCTTTTATAAGGTCTAAAATATAAATATTATTACAAAATAAAATAAAACTCCCGGCCGTTGCCAAAGATAAAAATGCCATTAATTGAAAATTTACTTTGAATGCGATATGCCTTTTCATTTTAAAATATACTTGTAATTTATTTATTATAAGTAGTTTTAAAAAAGTTGAATGTTCAAGTCCATTTTATATTTTATATGCCATACATTTCTTCGCAACTCCCCAAGTATTTACTTTTTTCAACATTATCACGATTAATCTCGCGGAAAACGAGTATTCGGGGTGTGTAGGGAGACAAGTCACCCCTTACACTCGGGGGTTCTATATCGATCATACCTCTAAATACGACAAAGTACAGCAAAATATAGCAACCTAATCCCGACCAAGAACGAGACGAGCTAAGTCAGATTTATGGAACATGTGGTTGTTGGTCGTTTCGAGGTCTATTTTCCCTGTGCGCGCTGAATGTAAAAGACTCCGTCTTACCCGACCGTTTGAGGATAAAGCGTTTTGTTAAGAGCAGGAGGTAGTTTAGCAAACAACTTGCATTTAAACCTTCTGCATATTATAGAAAGATTATTATGATAGCTTATAAATTATTACAAATTTTTGATATGAGATTGCAATAAGTTTAAATAAAAGGTTATTTAATATTAGTTAAAACAGTTACATAGTTATTGAATGTTATGAATGCGATCGGCGGATGAGGCACCACCGGTCGTCGTCTTCCTGTTGTCAACCAAAGAATGATCAAATTTTCAAATTCAGCTAATACCTCATCTTTATATTATTTTTTTTCAGTCTTGACTAGTGATTTTGATGTTTGGCTATTTTGAAGCAAGGCAAAAACACGTGTGGCGTTTTTAATTGGAAATCGAGACTATTGTTTGCTTATTGGTAAAAATCATTGCTAAAAAATATTTTTGATAATTATTTGCTTGTATTACACACACATGTGTATAAAAAGCTTTTTTATATTTAGATATTATTAACAGAAAACAATTACTGCTATGGATTATGTGGTACATATTTTTCCATGTACCACACAGTCAATATTTAGTCAGTAGGTATAAGTGATTAATGTTTCCCAATACTGCATGTATTTCTCTAATAATTTCGCAGATTTTAATATTGAAAATACTACGGTATTTAAAATACTGCTTAGAGTACTATGTTTCTTTATGATATTTAAAATGTTTCTCTTGTATATATTTAAAATTAATTTGTATTTTCAACGTAGCAAAATAATAGTATTTTTCGTTGCTCTTTATATAAGCTATTGTGTATATTAAAAAAACTAATTATTTAATACATACGTGATAATATGTGGTTTGTGCCTTTATGCTCTTACCCCCTAGCAAAGTCCAGCTTGGGTCATAAAAAGCCCACTATCAAACAGCACCGGACCTCTTAAAATTTTATTGATCATAGGACATCTCTAGTGTATACAGCTTTGCAGGTTATTGCCTAAATTAAGTAAAGTCTAATCGTAAATAATATAATGTACATTTATATTTTTCGCGATAAAGCTATAATGGGTCTGCTCACTTCCAATAATTCTTCCTATCCTTTATGTTTGAAGGATTTACAGTGGGAACATAAAAATAAAAAATGACCACAATTCTGGATAAATCGAAACGACAAATTTTCAAGACGATTCCACAACAAAGAAAAAATGAACAACCCGCTACGAACCTCTGTTAGGGATAATGTAGAAAGATCAGCTATTTTTCAAATATACCCAAGCCCTCTTTATATCAAATAAAAATGTTTCACGAAAAAATCTTTTAACAACAAATATTAAATTACATTAAAGTTATATTTCAAGGGCAAAAGTATACTGAACCGAGTAGAAAATATGAATAAAATACAACAAATCGTATACCAAATTTCGAAAGGGCGCTGTTTAGCATAATGGGGAGCAACCGGCTGAAGAAACCGAAGTGAGAGAAACCGAGTGATGTTTCTTGTATTATATTTTTATGGGTCCATAAAAAAAGTTGTTAACCCCGCGGATGCCAAGAAAAAAGTATGTTTATTGCGTTTTTTTAAGAAGCGAAATTCTCATAACAAAAGACGTAGTTTGACTTAGGCTCATAACCGTGACACAAATCCTAGAGAAAATCGTTTTTTTGAATGTATAAGTGCTGTCGCAATAACATTTATATAAATAATAAACTTTAGAGTTTAACTAAATCAATAACGAGTTATTTTAAAAGTTATTTATAAATATATAAAAATCTTTTTATTTTAAAAAAAATTCTAGCATTGTATTTTATAAATACCGCCATCTTACAATATTTTATTATTAAATGTGTTCAATACTTATATGCATATTATAAAACATATATACAGACAGAATTTCAACAGAAGTAGAGATTGCATAATAAAACATCAATACGTTCGAATTTATAACCATCATTTGCCCGCCCGACACGTCATCCACATAAAACTATCTATGTATCACTACACACCCTGTACTATATACACTTATTTATTTTTACGATTTAGCCTAATGCGCCATAAATGCCCGATGATTTATAATAAAGGCCTTTTATCTGCGTGTTGCCCCCCAGATGATGACCCCCGTTCGATACGAATCGCACTAAAACGGGGCGCAATAAAAAAATTTCATTTCCTCGATCCGCGGATTCGCACTCGTCAATAAAGTGCGCCCGGGGCCGAACTGGTAGGCAAATCGCCCATTCTGGAATATCCGATCCAAGACGCGGTCATGGTTTTTCTCATACGAAACGTCGTGTAAGTCGCTTTGTAGAATTATTTGCGAGCGTATACGGGAAATGCGGACCCAGCACTAGAAATGTATATGTACGAATAAAAAGCTCGATGTATTAGGTATGGGGAAAGCTCTAAATGAAAAGGTTTATCGGATGCCGTCCATGGGACAATAGTTAAGGTTGACTGGAAAATCAGAGCGTATCTCCGAAAATGTAAAAATTTTCATGGTAAGGCGTTGGTCCACAGATTTCTTTGATTAGTTTTACTTATATTATGTAATATACAAACCTAAACAGGTCTTTGGCGCGTTTTACGGCCCATTTACAAATCTATATGAATGCTATTATTTCTTTTAATCCAGTGCTAACCTTTTGTACAGTAAATGAAAGTATGACTTACAGAAAAAATCTTAATTTTTTTACAAATATTTTGGCATAAATTTTATTATCCTTAGTAATTCTAAATTCCTATTTTTTTTACCAACAAACAACAAATTGTCTTTAATGCCTTTATTTTTAATTGGTCAACCAAATATAATAAATAAAAATATTATGTCTGTACATGTTGTATTGAAATGTGTCACAAAATATAATACATTGATATTATTATTGTAAGTTATCTGGATTTTGATTTTTTATATTACTTTTATAGTCAGATGATTATTATATATCACGTGCTTGTTTTTTTTACATAAATCATACTTTTACACTGGTCACTATTATAAAGTAAATATTAATAAAATTGAAAGGTCAAATTAAAGTAATATCTTGATAATTTTTTAAATTTTTAGTTGATCTTATTATCTTAGCTTGAAAAATGTAATAGTTAGTAGTAATCTGAGCTTCATATTAGTGGTAAAAATAAAATATATCAAAAATATGTAGTTTAAGTCTCAATTAAAACAGATACACATAAATTAAAATATCTTCTATTAAAGAAATAAATACAAAAAATTGAAATATAATGCTAAACTAAATTTATTAAAGTAGTTAGAATATAGTATATAACAAATTTCCTCTCTTATGCCTGTACTTCACTCTCCGGAAGTAGGCGATGGTTGGCCAAGGACGGAGAATATAATGTGTTAATTCGGGGTTACTTCGGTCGAGCTCGGTTCTCCCCTCTCTAAAATCTCTCGGAAGTTCTCCGAGGTTACCGCGAACGGGAGGTAAAGTGGGGATAATTTAGGTCGACTAGTCCAGCTTCGAGCGCTTCCGAAAATTCCGAAGTCGGATTGTTCTTTCGAGCGCGAGCAGCGAGATACTTCCCTTTTCGCTCTCTCGCGTGTTAAGTGACGAGAGTGGGAGAAATAATGATATGGTTTTTCGCAAACTGAGATATAACGAGTATCTCGGTTCAATTTCAATATGGGCGTAGGCGTTCTTCACGATCGCTGCACTATGTGGTATTTGCCCGATCTGGATGGCCAAAATTATTTCTCCACTTAAGTTGATTCCATAAGTGCTCTTAGTCAAATATATGATTTTATAAGTGCTCAAAAATACATTATAGAAAAAAAACTTTTTTTAAAAAAAAACTAAAAAAATTACATTTTTTTTATTTTTCATGAAATAATTCATGATTTTATTTTAAAAAGTATTTTACGTATTTCTTTAATTAAAGGCCCGAGGAAAAGGAATTCCGTGGTAAACGGTCGTGCGTAGCGTAAAAAAAAATTTCGCCGCGTAGCGTAAAAAAAAATTATAGATGTCACAAATTTGCTGTTTTATATTAAGAAAAAGTATTTGACTAGCATTTTATCATACTCGGTATCGTTTTTTTTAAATATGTGTATATTTGGTGATTCTAAACAAATTTTTATTTTATTTTATTAGTACGCGATCCACAATTTGACGTTTACTGATTTTACCACGGTAACCATATTATTAAATAATTACAATCATTACAAAACTGTATTTTAAATTTGACGTTAACACGTTACCTATTAAAATAGTTATAATGGTTTAAAAGGTTTAGGTCCTAACTTTCGCGACTAAACCCCATCCCATTTTTAAGAGTAATGCCTTTTTAAGGTATGCAATGTGTTAAAAACCGCCAAAATCCGCAGTCAATTTCACATGTATCATAAAGAGAAAAACCTAAACTATATATTGTATATAAAATCTAGATTAAAAAGTGGTGGTAAATATAACTAATGAACTCAAAATAAAAAAAAATATAGGAAAAAGTACAAAAAAATGGTACTTATTCAAAATAATATTGTGTGTTTAATATGACAGCTATTGCAAGAAAGAGCTATGAAACGTAGAAACACTTACCTGCTTTATCACAATCAATGGTTTGAATTTTTCACTGTACTCAAATAAAATAATAATAATTGCCCAATGTACGAGTTGCGAAAAATTATCAGCTTTACAGAGCAACTTTTTTTTTTATCTGCGCTTAAATTTTCATAGTTGATTTTAATCGACATACCACACCGTGCGCAATTTATACATTTTGGGGGCAGTGTGGACGGTACTCGGAAGTCGGTGACCTTGACCATATTCGGCAGACCTATGGGTTCGGTAACTTCCAGAGAGTGAAGTGCAGGCAATACAGTATAATAATTTTATATTAACGAAAAGTAACAGTGTATTTGAAATAATTTTGCAGTATAGTTTAGTATAGTTGTGTCATAAGCGCTGTCAATGTCAATTATCTAAGCAATAAAAAATTTTTAAGCTACAAAAAAATATAAACATATTATTCTAGTATTTATCTTCATGATTATTATTTTTTTCTTTTTATAAAAATCGTTCCAAAATATTTTTTTAATATCAATGGTTCGAGTCGTATTATATCAATATGATAATTAATAACTGGTCTTTGATATATTATATCGTATAAAGCTGTTGTCAAACTCCCATTACTTTGTAAAAGCTAATGGAATTAGAGTCAACATAATATAACAACCTTTATATTATATTTTCATAAAAATAGCTACCTATTCATAATTTTTCTTTCATGATTTTTAAGTTAATAATGAGAAACAAGAACTACAATCAAAACATAAAAGTAATTTTATTTTAAATAAAAAAAAATCCATAACTAAATTTCAAGCATTTTTAAATATAGTTGTTAAATCTTATATAACCAGATAATACTTCGTATAATAAAAATGTATTTATTGTAAGTACTGGTAAATTTGGTATTTATTTTTTGTTTACACGTGTAGAAAAAATAGGAATGCGCCTATTGGTATATATTTATTATAAAACAGAAAATAATTAATTAAATACGTTTTAAAAAGCATAATAAACATATTTTATGCTCATTAAAAAATGAGATAAAATGATGTTTACGAATATTCTATGCTGTTGTTTATTCGCTCATGTTGTTTTACCCCCGGGGGTTGTTATTGTCACTAAAATCTGTGATGTCATCTATTGTTTTTTATATTTATATAACGTAAACGAGAGAACGTAAACATCATATTTACGGCACTTTCGCGTACTTTAAATAATGTCATTACTTAATGAAACTTTAAGTACAACATTTTTATATACATTTTAAAAACACTCGCTCTCATAATTTTGTGTTGCATACTCTTAAGAAGGTTCATTAATATTCTTCATATTTTGAGCACATAAAGTAATTAAATACCCAATAATAACCGATAATTTAAAAACATAAACCTGGTTTATAAATCAATAAAAAATTTCATATTAAAATTATGTCAAAATAATTCATACTTTTCACAATTGTTTTAATATAAGCAAATTATGTTTACTTATTATTATACTACCCATAAAATTAAAGTAAAAAATTTCAAATAATATACTTCTAAGAAAAAATTGTCTAAATATATATTTAATTAGTTTAATTAAAGGTTAAATAGTAGTAAAATCAACTAGGTTATGGCGTTCATAATTTTAATTAATCAGGCATTCATCATGGCATTTATATTTAATTACATCATTTATAAATAACGGGCTTTTTCGAGTACGTGAAAATCGCTAGAAACAATTATACGTGAATTTCACCCAAATGTCATAATTGTTTTTCGATATTCTAAAGCAGCCCATACATCAACGTCGCACTTAATTGTTTTAAATTACAATAATAAATTTGCCGACTAAATAAAAAATTGAGCACGCAACTTTTTTTAGCAAACTTTCTGGTCATGAGTAATCATTATTTAATACATTAGGGATTTTACATTTATTTTCGAAATATTCTTAATTGGCCTATAAAATATATAGTTTCTAATAGGATGATGCAAGCAATAAATAACTATAACTTTGATGTTATTTTCTTGAAATATGTGTTATTAATTTTTTTTTAAGTTCAAATTTTAGAAATAATTTTTCATATTATAAAATATTCTTAAACCAACATGAGTTGCTTTAGTAATACTATATTTTTATATTAATCTATCGTTGACTTTAAATTGTCGGTATTAAAAATATTTACTGTGATAATTTTATTTTTAATATAGCTGTATATCGTATTTTAGTCTAAGCATATAACATTTTTAATATACATATATTTAAAGGTTTTCGGTCTTTAATAATTTGTAAATTTTGATTTGTATCACAAAACATGTCGCTTTTTTGTGAATACTGTCCTTTTAAGTAAATATTTTTTTATAAAAAAACATATATTTTAAACAAAATTTTCTTAACCTTTAATAAATCTATTTTGTATGTTCTAGAGGTGACTTTTTTATAGTAGTTCAGTTACCTATGTGAAAAAATATTATTCTATTCATATAATTTCTATATTCATTCTACTGAATGTTTATATAAGTCATTTAAAATTTATTTAATATTAATAATAATAATTTGCATATGTTTCTTTTTTATAATTTCATATATAAGTCAAATAATATATTTTTGTTATCTATAAAAATTAATTGTTAGTCTATAAAGTATATTTTTAGCCCTTATATTAAATTATATGTTATTTGGTAAGCTATTTTTTACTAGCACAATAGATAAATGCTGTAAGTTGGTAACTAAGACACAAAAGAACTTTATTCAAATCACATGGATATCCAAATGTTTTTTCATTTTATTTTATATTATCTGGAAAATTTGAATTAGTAATAATTATAATTTCGTTCAATCATCAAAAATTAGATTTTACAAGATTTTTTTAATCTCTTGGATGAATATCATGATGAAATATTTAATAAAATCAGGTTAGGTAAAGGTTAATGGTTTCCTTAAAATCACACATACCTTCGTTATTTAAACTGTGTTAAGCCGCAAAAAAATATTATAAACGCATTTTTTTGCGTTGGAATAAAAATTTTGTCATCAAAATTATTTCCTGATAACACACATTTATGAGAATGCTGGAATTGTCGTTTTGAATATAAATAGTTATTATAATATTAATAATTTGTTATTTATGTTTTTAACGGATCACTATGTGGCATTAAAAAAAGATCTCAAAGCTTTTGTAATCCAGCCACAGACATACAAAATTACATTAATTTAAACTTTCTTAATTAGCAGGTTTCATTTGTATTCAGCTTTTCTCGTAGCCTGAGGTCAGCTGTACGGCCGCGAGATTGTTTTCATAATTAAAAAATCCTAAAGTAGACCTCCTCGAATCCATCGGCCAAGTCGCACCTGGTCCTTTGAATTAATTAGAACCAGGTACGGAGCGGGATTAAAGTGGATCGTTTAATTTTTTCTTCTTCGGCTGCAGCTGCTCAAAATGACTAATCTAGTGCCCTAAGCCTCTCTCTACTATTCTTGAGCTTTAATATTTTTTCTTCGTATCATTCACCCCTTTTGAAGCGCCCCCTCGTTTAATTAAACGGTTCTATTGTTGAGTATTTTTTATCTGCTCCTTATTCGCAACGAAATAAAAATATGTATAATAAAGAAAAAACAAAAATTAATACAAAAGAGCTGTGTGAATGCGGCCCTGCTTTACGAGCGCGAAATGGATTCATTAAAATTCATCACTTTTTTGTTGCTGCGAATTAACGTTATTTATTTACGTTCAGAAATTTTGTAAAGGCCTACTTTTATTTATTTCTTTATTTTGATATAATTAAAAATATAAAAAATATATGGCATGAACTTTATCACATTTGCTTCCGCTGTATTCATTTATTCTAATTTTATGCATCGTTTTCTAGAAATAAAAAAACATGCATATAATAAAACATGATTAAAGGTTATATTATTTAATGGTAAAATCATATTAGAATAATTTATAATATTTTAATTAAAAGCTTTATGATTAAAAATATAATTTTTAAGTGAGAAAAGCTTTTTTTTTCCTAATATATTACCATATATGTATATGCAATTATAAAACTATGGTTTTATTATTAAACATATTACAAAATAAGATTTTAATTATTGTCAAAATTTACAATGCTACACAAAAGTCGTATACTGGCTAAAAAAATATTGTAACCAAATTTTTTTCTGGCTTAACTATTATTATTTAGTTTGATTATATTAGTGGTAATATCCCTAAAGTATTTGGTTATTTTTCAATATAACTTCACGGTACTGCTACTGGGAGGCGCGGGCTCTCTGGTGGCGGGAGTTACCGTCACTAAGCGGTGATCTAAGGAGTCTCTACTTAGTTTCTGTGGTGCAGTCTCAGTTGAAGTTTTTTAGTGACGCTCTAAAGATGCTTGGCGTTCAAAAGCCTACGGGAAGCTCAGTCGTTATTAACTGCTATCAATGCCCTTATGTCTAATTTTTATTCGTATTCACCCAAATATTGAAATAAATTTGTAATGACAGGAAAAATAAAATTAATTATAATGAAGAAAAAATAAGAATTAATCATTTTCGGGCAAAGCTGAATAATAAAGTGAGTAATATATAATACATATGTATGTAGCATCGCACTAATTTTATTGTATCGAAAGGCATCTAATTTTGTTTCTAGTAGCAAAAAATTCTCTGAAAAGAAACTAATAAGAAATTGTAACTTAACGTCCAATAATACTCGATTTCCCTTATATATTTTACTAAACAAAGTAATTACATCGCTGTCCTTGCAATAAAATAAAAATTCCTAGCAAAGTGTGCGATACTTCACAGAAGCAATTTTCTCGCGTCGTTAACGACTCGCAAGTCAACTTCAGAGTTCAATTAAAAAAATAATTAGTTTAAAAATCGCTTTTTGCGAATATACGCGTCATTATAGCAATTATAGCAATTAGCTAAGCGAATAAATTCAATAAAAATTATATACGCTACTATATAATCGAAACTATGGACTTGATATTTTTTTAATAAGCCAATTTTTGATAGACGAAAATGTAAATAACAGAATTTTGACTTGATGTGTCTTAGACAGTTTAGCATTGCTTTCTGAATTATTTTACATATTACCTCTGAAATATTTATAGTGTCTTTTTAGTTGTTGTGTTTATGCATAATGTTTTTACATTGCGTCCGTGCAACTCTGTATCGCCATGTAATGGTAGTGTACAACTCCGCACCACTCTGTTAATCACTTTGAAAGTTTTGACTACGAGTGTATTAACTCAAAGTTAATGTACAGAAGTTCAAATGTACTTAAACTAAGCGTGAAGATAACGGCCCGACTGCAAATCATGTTAAAATCTCTCCTCGGCCCTTGTACACCCCAAAGAAGATGGGATGCGAACGCAAATTGTACCCATTTTGATACAATGTAAGAGTAAATTGCTTTTTTTTGTGAATTAATTAATTAATATTTTGATATTTTCCTTCCTCATATAAAAAATGATACGTTTCGGAAAAAACTCACAGCGTTATCTCTTTACAAATATGTTTTGTTGAAAGTCGATTTTAATCAATTATAAAAATGTGTTCTTTGTTGTTATTATTTAATATCGATAATATCCTTGCTAAATTTAGATGTATTTATCCAATTATTGTAGAAGCTGTATTGCTAGAATGTAATATTTGTTTAATTTATCGGATCAATTAGCAAATGTATTTGTCATTTTTAAATATTCGATTACATAATATTATGGATATTATTGAGCTTAATTTGCGTCGGAAAAGCGATGTAGATAGTATGTTATCAGATTATACACTTACGTTTTGGCTAAATATTATTATTTAGTATTAGTCGTGGCGACCGTTTTCCACTTCTAAAGAAGATAACAAGAATTTTGGAATAAAATTTCTTTATATCCTTATCTTAGATTTAATAATAAAAATTAATATTTGTTAGTTTCAAAGTTTCAAAGAATCACATAAAATATGAATTGTAGCTACTGATTTTATGACGTCGAATATCTTTAGTCAATAAACAGTACGAGAAAAAAATAATTGTTACTGCAACTTCTCAAAGATTAACCCACACTTTCTGCAGTATTCACAAATTGTATGAACTTAGCACACGACTGGCTTTTAGCTCAAATGCCTTAACCGTGCCTGTGGCCTTATCAAGTTAATTATTCACCTAGAAACCAGAGTTATTCCAAGCCCACCGTCCGGCAAATGTTTGACAAGATTTCGAACCGAGAGGATGACAGGAATTTCAGGAAAGACGGGTTCCCGCTGTGTGTCGTTCGCCCAGAGGCCCCGGGGCCCGGAATTTCAATCACCAAAGAATTCGACGGGACCACACGGTATCGATCCGCTTGTGGGCCCCCGTGGTGTTTTGGGACCCGAAAAGCGCTTTTCGGCCCCCGGGCAACGAACCGTCGCCGAAAGATGCCTACATGCCGAGTCTTAACAAGTTTTCTAACTCAATTTTCTCTCCAGCCGTATCCAAACACGTTTCGTTTTGACGCAAGAAATATAATTTTTAAATTGTACAATCAAGTTTTTTTTTTTTGAACGGGCGAAAAAAAGTTTTTTACTCCACCCTCTTTGATCCAATCGAAGTTTCGTATGCTTTAAAGTGTTTTTTGTGGGTTTTGGCTTTAATGCGAAAGTTTCTTAGAGACCCGTGCGTGCGGCGACTCGATGTGATCGGAAATGAATAGGTGTCTAGCCGTTCTATTCAATTTTAACCTTAAGATTTAATAAAATGGACAAAAAAAATAGCAACATATTAATTCAATGAGAAAATAAACATTCAAGGACAGAAAAAATATTATCGTTTTAATGACATTCTATTAAATAGATATAATTCCTGAGATCGTAATATATATTATGAATTCTTAGAATTCATTAGTCAATTTTAAAAAAGGAACTACTAGTACTGATGAACTAGATATAAATATAATTAAAGAAACATGGGAAATAATAGGAAGTAAATTAAATTATTTAATAAATAAAGCACTCTCCTTAGGAGAAATGCCTGAAAATTTAAAAATTGCTACTATTGTACCTATACCTAAAATAAAAAATAGTAAAAAAGTTGAAGAAATGAGACCAATCAACATGCTACCGTGTATAGAAAAAATAATAGAAGAAGTAGTAATCAAACAATTAAAGGAATTTATTACTTCTCAAAACATAAAATGTAAACAACAATCGGGATTCAGAGAAAAGCATTCCACTGAAACTGCATTACAAGTAGTGATAAATGATTGGCTGTTGGCTAAGGATACAAACAAAATCATTGGAGCAGTTTTCTTGGATTTCAAGAGAGCCTTCGAAACAATAGACAGAAAAATAATGTTAAAGAAATTGGAGAGTATAGGTATAAGTGATATAGTTTTAAGATGGTTTAATAATTACTTATATAAAAGAAAACAAAAAGTTAAAATAAATAATGTATATTCTGAAGAGAAATTAGTGTCTTATGGAGTACCACAAGGGTCTAAATTGGGACCATTGTTATTTGTTTTGTATATTATTGATATAGTTAATAACGTGAAAAAATGTAAAATTCATCTATTTGCGGATGACACATTAATGTATTGCATAGGTGATAACATTAAAGAAATTGTAAATAATTTAAATAATGAATTAAGTATATTAGAAATATGGTTAAAGAATTATGTACTTAAATTAAATGAGAATAAAACTAAATGTATGTTTATTAATTATAAAAATGTGTTAGATAATAGTACCAAAATAGTAATAAATAACTCTAGTATAGAAATAGTGGATAATATAAAATATTTAGGAGTAATTTTTGATACAAAATTAAATTTTAAAGAACATTGTAATTACATATTAAAAAAAATTAGTAGAAAAATTGGTTTATTATCTAGATTAGGAAATATATTAAGTATAAATACAAAAAAAAATTTACAATAGTATAATATTGCCCCATTTTAATTATTCTGCAACACTATTAAATATGTTAAATAAATTAGATAAACAAATGTTGCAAAAATTACAAAATAGGGCAATGAGAGTAATCTTAAATAAAAATAGATTAACTAACTGTAAAAGTATGATTGATAAATTAGAATGGTTGAATGTTCAAGAAATATTGAGTATGAATGTTTTAGTATTTATATATAAGTTAGAAAATAATATGTTACCAGAATATTTTAATAAGTATTTAATAAGAAATAAAGATGTACATAAATATAATACTAGAAATAGAGAAAATTTAAAGATAATTAAGTATAAGAAAACGAGTACGGCTAGGGGAATTATGTACGGAGGTTTTGATTTATATAATAGTCTTCCAAGAGAAATCCGAAACAGCAAAAATATAACGGGTTTCATAAATGGAATAAAAAAACACCTTCGTACATATAGAAATAAATTAAAATATTAAGACTTTATTATTGTATATTTTTATTTTTTCTTTCTGTTATGTATTTTTTATATATTTTTATATATGTTTACTTAATTTGTTAGATGTAAAGATTAGCTATTAAGCTAAATAAATTAATAAAATAAATAAAAATAAAAATTGCTCTGTTAAATAAAACATAATATATTTACAATATCGTTAATCTTTTATTGCAGAATAAATAATATACTTTAAGAAGTTGCATAGTTGCTTTCATCAGTTCATTAAACTCAATAAACACTAGATGTCCGATTTTTGCTATAATGAAATAATAAAAAAATTTTGTAAGAAAATATTTGTAATTCAGATATACCAAGTATTAATTAGTTAATAATTTTGCTATAAAAAATTGTATTCTAATAGAAACTGTAGTTATCTAAACATGTGTTTTTTTTCAATAAAATTACTATTGCTAGTATTCACATTTGTGTCAGTGTTAAGTATACTATAATAAAAAATAACATGCCTATATGTAAAAAAATGTAAGCACTGCTTTTAATTTTTTTTTACTTAAACGTTTATAAAACACACATTAGTTTAAATGAGTTTACAAAAATACATATAAATAATAATAAAATTAACTATACATTTTAAAATTCGACTTTAATGAGTTTCAATTTCTATCGTATCTGAGAGGTCAGAATTAGTGATTAATATATAATTGTAATTTCAATCGATCATCACAGATTTTTCTAAGCTGAATGAAAATGTGTGATGAATGCCATAAAAAATATAATACTTAGCATCATAATGATAGATACATTGCTAATTAAACCATTGACTTAATTAATTAAAAATGTAGAGATAAAAGCGCTCGTATGGAAATTTAAGCATGAATATATCATCTCCGTCCCGAGAATTTATTCTAAAAGTCTCGTGGAGATAACTTTAACGCGAATTATTATTATCTACTTTCGCAATCTTGCCAATTTTATTCGTCCCCCATTTCGCGTTTACACTCTCCCGCACATTCTAATCCATTCCCGAGCCGAATTTGCTCCGCCATATCCAATTCAAATGAGAAAGAGGAACTCCTCTCAAACGGCGCAATTTGTACCACACAATGTGCACTAATAACTCGATCAATATTTAACACGAGTTTAAGGATATCTCGATGCGACGTTAGCATTACACAAATATGAAAAAAAAGAACGTCTTTTTATGGACGCTCGGCTGATGAACAGATGGATATCTATAGATCATTCGATCTGATGAAAATCTGTATGAGTTAATTGTTACTATGTATTAATAGTTTAAAATAAAAAACAACAAAAAAATAAAAATACAGTAAAATATTTTATTTATTATTTATTATATATTATATATATAACTATATACTTAAAAAATATATTATTTAAATATACTTATTATTTCCTTACTTATATAACAATACAAACATATTCATCCAACCGTTTCAACGTTCAAGCATACACTCTTAATAAGTAAAGCTATATTTATTTAATATACTATCATTGCCCTATTCTGCAATATTTGCAATATTGTTTTATCCGCTTCATGGATCAAATAAAATATCGTTGCGAAATAGGTAATGTAATATGCAAATAACTTGTTTAATAACAAAGTATTTCTCATCTAAGATTTTTTTCACAATTTATATGTCGTTGATATATTTAACATATTCTGTAACTTATAATTATTCCTATTTCATTTCAGTTAACTTATTTGCATCTTTCTTTAAAGACTATATTATTTTTTCAAGAGTTTTTATTTAAAATTAAAAAATTATTATACTTTAAAAGTAAAGAACACAATTTTTATATGGAATATCCCTCTGCGCGACGCCGGTATCGCATTTCGCGAATAAAACTAGATCCTACATATTGGTTTTGTGGGCGGTTGGGTGCTTCACACGGAAAAGGGTCTAAGGGTGGTTTCGTGGGGAAAATGTCGTTTTGATAGTTACCGAAATCATTCGCGAGGGGATGTTTTACGATGTCACACGTATCTCGATTGTCAGTCAGATGAATCGCTTATCAGTCAGTGCCTTGTGAAGCACGTGTCTGTGCTCAGATTTGCCGCTTTGATTGACACAAGAGCCCTTCTGCATAACTAAACCCCGATTAATAAGCCCGCATTTCAATTAATCTATTTAATTTAGCAAAATGACAGCAAGAAGGTGGGCGGCATTTTGAATAATATTGAAGCTTCAAATGAATTGAATTTGGGGGTATGTTGTTATATTGCTGGTTTACCCTATGAAACACAAATATAATGTATAGTCAAACACTATATTATTGATTTACCAGAACAAATTTAAATTTTTTTAACTGTTGTCTGCTTAACGCTACTTGTAATACCGATTTGAATTGTTAGTATAGATTCAGTAGATATACATATATTATGTAATTAATAATTAATTATATATTACATTACATACAATACAGAAGAATCACAAGCATTTGTTTTAGTTATCAAACTATCTACT
The DNA here is from genome assembly GCF_051122295.1 of Plectrocnemia conspersa. Lineage (NCBI taxonomy): Eukaryota > Metazoa > Arthropoda > Insecta > Trichoptera > Polycentropodidae > Plectrocnemia > Plectrocnemia conspersa. The sequence goes on along the minus strand of NW_028277177.1, from coordinate 25,591,104 downwards.
ATAAACTAATAAATGTTATTAATTGTAAGTTCTTGCGTGTTTTATAATGTTATATTATATTTTATATAACCCATTATTTTAAATAATAATTTCTATATTCTAAAACCATTAAATTTTTAATAATATTAATATTTAAAAACTGAATTATTAAAAAATTAATTCACATGAACTTTTAAGATTTTTGAAACTCTAATGTATACTTACTTTGAGATGAAGAATAACAAGCACGATGCGAATAAAGTTTGTTAAAATTAGTTAATCGATTAATAAAAATTATAAATATAATTTTAATCGAATATTAAAAATTAAGGTTTTTCCTTATTTCACGGTTTAAAATCGTCTTAAATATATACATTTGAGCTCAGTAATAAATATAATATGTATATTGTATTACGAATTATCTAATATATTATATAACTAAATTTAACTAAGAAACTCGAACCTTTTTACTTAGACTTTTTTATATATAGTATTGTACTAGTTACAAACTTTTTATTATAACTAAAAGTTATAAGCAGTTAACTGAATATTATTTGTTTAATTAAAAATTGTTGATGTACTTTAGAACTAGTATATAATTTATAATATAAATAAGGTGTAAAAATAGAATTAAAAAATATGTAAATCAAATAGTATTTATTTATATATTAAATTTACTTTAAAACATGTTTTTAAATATATTTTTATATTTTTTACAGGTAAGGTGTTTTGGATTATGCTGTTCTATTCTAAAGTAAGTTTTTTCTTAATACATACATATGCTTATAAAAAAACATAACTTCTTTTATTATTTATATTTTAACTTCCTTTGGTATTTCTTTTTTTGTGTAATAAGGTTTAAAACCAGTGTTTTTCATTACCCCTGTTTTTATACATATAATAAATATAAATATTTATCTTATCAATTTATTTAGCTTAATAGCTATTTTTTACATCAAACAAATATATAATAAATAGCATAAACAGAAAATAAAAAAAATTATTATAATTTTTTTCTTAGTCCACTGTATAAAAAAATACTTAATATAATTAATAATGTGCAATGAAAAAATAACTACAACAATAGTTAGGCTCGTGCTATAGTACTAAATATGTTAATTTTACTGTAATATGAGTTTCATTTAAAGGTTTTTTTGCCAGAATTAATATATCCTTACGATTTAAATACATTTTTGATATGTTGTAGGGTATTTGCATTAGAGCAAATAATATATTTTCTACATATATGTATGTATAAATATTTGTTTTATTATGTATTACATAAGTTTTGATACATTGATATAAGGGTTGAGTTACAGTTAAAATTTTGAATCAGCCCATATGTTCATTAAATTTATATTTTTGTATACATATATAAACTTATACGTAATGCTGTACCGTTTATAAAGTATCTGCGTATTAAAATTATTATGTTTCTCTCTATCATCGTTAAAGATCTTAGAAGTATTAAGATAGTGATCTTAAAAGGCTTAAAAACAATATGGTTAAGTAGCAGTTAAATTTTAAACTGTACACATTGATCGAACTAGGTCGTTTGAGCAATGTATTTATCTCTGCGTCGTAAAATCTTCAAGTTGTTTATAAAATAAAGTCAGGCTCTTTGCGATTCAAAGTGACTGCTTGGCTGGAAGTATTGAAATAAACTGTTTCTTTGTATTGAGTTCAGGGTTAAATTCTAATGTATTTGAAAAGTGAAAATTTTGGTTAGAAATTTGAGGTGAATGTGGTTTTTGTATTGCAGTTTTTCGGCTTAAATATCATAGAAGGAAATAAAATTCACTATAACAAAAATACATCCTTAGTGTTTTAAAATATGCACATATTGCACATGCACGTGAAAATATATCTCATTATTACTCAGAATTTTTTGTATCAAAACCCTGGTTGATTCATTTTTACGTTGGAAAAAAATCATAATTAAAATCTTGGATTTAAGGCTCTTTTCCACTGAGTTAAAAATAAACAAATCATGATCTATTTTAATTATTAAATTAAAATTATTTAAAAATGTCTACGAACAAAGAGTTTAAGATATTTTTAAAATAAAATCTATCTCAATTAAAAAAAACGAGAGCTTATCGAAAAATTAATAATATATATTTTGGATCTTTTTTTTAGTCAAAAAAGCTAGTAACATTTCACATATTTTATAAACATATATAAATAAATTTGCACATATATAAATGTTGATGCCGTGGAATTAAAATGGCAGGCCTTGGAAGTGACAGTCTGCCGGCAAGTCAAGTTGTATTTTAGCTGTGATATTGGTCTAACAATTAAGATTAATTATAATGTTTTTAAGTAATGCTCTCTCTGCTGAAGTATCCTTTGTTAATACAGTTTTCTGGCTTTTTTTCTAAAGTTTCTGTTTTTCTGTATCCTTATTCCTTATATTGCAAAGTGTCACATAACTTATAATTCTGGTTCGAGCTAGCTCTGGCGAATCGCAGATGAAAATTTAAAAAAAAACATTTGCATCTATTCAGGGACACACATCCAAAAAAACGCTTTGGAAAAATGGTCAAGAAGGTCACTCTGGCGATCGATAACTGAAGAGTCGAAGAACATTAGTAATGTGTGCAGATTAAAATGTATTATCTAGCGCACGTTATTTTATACAAAGAGTAGTTTTATTGGCAAAACTTATAGATGATAAACATATCGAGACGTATATGTCTTGTTAATATACTGTGCAACCTCACTTTTCAGTCATGTTGATCTTTTTTTTCGTTTGTTTCAATAGCCGATAAAGTGACCTCAAAATTATAACAAATTGTACAGTTGGTTGAAGCTTCTGATATTATTTGTTTAGAAAAAATATTGATGTCCTGCTTAATATGTATATAAAAGTCCTTTTGTTTTATTTTTTCTTTACTGCCAGTAGCGGATTTATCTTTAACCGCTCTGATTCTACTCTTCTCTCTACCCCATTTACCGTCAAATTAGAACGTCTCGGAACGTTTCTAGATTGTCGTCGTTACCTCTTGCACAACGTGTATTTTCTTGGTACTACAGCAGCCACCGTCACGTAGTTCTATCAGGTGAAATGTACTGTTAGCAGTCGTTCATCGGTTGAACGCGATCGAATCTCGCTTTTAATTTGGCGAGAATTATGCAAAAGACGGTTCGGCAATAACGACCCTGGGTGTAATTAATTAAAGCGGCGCCGTTAAATAAACAAAACACGTTATAACAATAATAGAACGTTTAATTAAACAGGCAGTTTAACTGCGAGTATTGTCCGCCGGAGGATTGAACTGAAATTTTATATATTTTTAGGCAAACCTACACGAGCTGAATACCAAATTTATCTGTTTTTTTTTTAAATTGAATCAATTTATCTACAATATAAGAGCGATTGCTAGCACTATAGCATATACAAGGATTTAGTATCATTTTGAGACAGAAATGCAAAGTATATGTTTCACTAATATAATCTATTAATATTATATAAAAATATTAATATTTTATTTTTTAATAATAAAAATATCCCAAAATAAAAAATATAAATAAATGATAAATTAAACAATTTATTAGACAAATTTTATGTAGTGAAAAATATTAGTTAATAACATAAAATCTATATTGCTTAAATATTTAATAAATGTAACCTATGTTGAACTATTTGTATATAATAAAAAAATATATGAATTTGTCACTTGGAGCAACATACAAATATTTGTATAATAATGTAATGGTCGATGTCATTTTTTTTGGTTTCGCTACCTGTTTTAAAGAACTTAGTTCGGCCTGATTTTATATTACTTTATTTTATTACTTTTGGCATTGTTCTTGAGTACACAATGTTGTGCGGGTGCAAATAAATATGCAAGATTTTATTATTGCAATTTACATTTCAGTTTTTTACTTTACAAAAGATTTTGTTATTGGTTGGGCATTGTATATTTGCTTCTAGTGTTTATTTCATTAAAACGACTTATAATTTAATTAGATTTTTTGCAATAAGTTAAAACGCCGTTGTTTTGATTCACGTGCGTAGATAAACATTGGGTTGGTCTTTATGCCCTTATAAACGAAATTATTTATTGTAATCTCACTAAGAATGTTGTTACAATACATATTTATGTGTAGCATTTGATTTAATATATCATTTAAAACAATAAAATAAAACCTTTTTAAATTCGCTTCTAATATTGTGTACGCCCCAAAATAAACTTGTAATCAGTTCCCCTTATATCGTTCAGCGAGACTCATTCAAGAACTTCGCTACGTATGCATGTTCGTACATTATCGTTAATTTGTAATTACCATGCAAGCGCGCAAAGTGTATCTCATTGTTATTCCTAATATTCCCTTGGCGCTGGCGCTGCTGGCTGCCTTCGATGAAGTCTAGAACTTTGGTAAATTTATTTATTTATCCAACTTTACCGGGGCGCGTTTTCAACTTTCGCCCGGACCAGCCAACTTTTGCGCTCAAGTTTATCTGGATAAAAAAAATCTACCCTTATCTCCCTTTGCTCCCTATAGCGCGCGGCCTGACATCAAGATTGTGGTCGTGGCGTAGGATATAAAGCCTCCGGAGCCGGTCCGCAAGGCCCCTTAGCGATTCCCCCAGGAACCGAGTCCGACCCTGGCGTGGTACGGGAGGGGCGCGTTGGATGTGTAACTTTAAAGTTCTTGTTGGTTGCTTTAATAATGTTGTTAGCTCGGGTACGGTTTGAGTACAAGCCTAAGTTTTGCTTTTAACTACTTCTACGCCTTCTAAATTTATACACTCGCCTGTACTTTGTCAACTTTTTTGTTGCTCGTCCGCCCCGCACTTTAACTCGCTCCTTTGCCAGAGATGCACTTTCAAGACGACAAAGTTCAACGTTTACTAATCCTGTTTACGTTTTTGCAGAGTTGTACAATCGTTTTTAATAACTGACCAATTTGCTAGTAGAGATTGTTTACTACGTTTTACTTTATCCTCACTGCTTAACACTGGAATCTATAAAATTTATATATTGTAGAAATATTTTAATTAATCCATTTTCTTTTTATTTGTGAAACAATACGATGGAAATATTTTTAGAGACTACTCGTTACTAAGGAATTTATTCTTGGACAATTAACTCTACCTATAAGTCGCACGTCATAAGAGCTTGACGTACGCTATTTTGTTACAGCGCTACTTTGGTAAACGCTCTTATAACGCAGCGCTTATAATGCAACGCTCATTTGACGCAAGCTCTTTTGACCGGCCGCCGTAATACATGGTTCGTATTAAAACAGACGAGGCAACCGTTTAGGTACGCAATGGAAAACTTGTCGCGCCGAAATAAAATAATCAAAATTTATGTACTAATGTCTATAATTAAATATAAAATTTTTCAATAATTCATAGTGAAACTAAAAATATTTTTTACCTAAAAATGTATTGTTAATAAAATAAAACAAATCAAGTTCACTAGCACGATAGACGAGTAATATTGGATTTGATTTCTATATGAACCTTAGCATTTTTTAATCGTGTGTGAGAGATCGGAATTAATGATTATTTACCAATTATAATTCAGATCAATCATTACATATTTAGGCATGCCTAGATTCTCCTAATCTCACGGATAAATATCGTGATAATTAATCAAAGTCGAGCTAGGTCGTAGATATGATTTATTATTTTTTTAATAAGGAGCTAATTCCACTCATAGAAAATATCGTATATATAATAAAATAAATAAAAAATAAAAAAAGCTTGTGGTAATAAGCTACAAAAGTAAAATGCTAGTATTTAAATAATACTTTTTAAATTCAATAAAAAAATTGTGACAAAAATAATTAAGTAAAATAAAAAAATTATAGAAATTTTCAAACCCTTAAATAAAACACGATAATTGCTCCTTAAAACAACATAGAAATCCTAAAAAACATATTTAACTAATGCATTAAATTATTTATTATATTGTTGTTCATTTGTGTTTTCTGTAAAAGCTTGTATAACCATTAGAAAAACGATAAAAACTTTTATAAAAATATTAGATATATAACATATAATAAATACATTACAAATCTTAAAGCCACTTTAAATGTTGTACTCACTTTTATTTTTTAATCTAGAATATTTTTATCTAGTTTTAATAATTTAGTCAATGACGATGAAACAGCACTTACACGATACAAAAACAATTTAAAAAATGTTATTCTGTATATAGTTTACATATACAAATTTATGTGTATAAAAATATAGAATATGCATAATTAAATTGCAATTATCAAATCCTGAGATGGCAATTTTGGTCCATGATTGATCGTTTAATATAAACGTCTAAATTATACACATTTAAAACAGTGTCACTTTGTACCAAAAAACCCTAATTAAATCATAATCTTCTTGCTTATAATCGTACTTTATTGTGTCTTAACTGAAACATAGTAAATTATAGCAACATAAATCAGTATCAGTAAAAAATTGTTTTAGTTCTAAGTTAAAACATTGCAATATAACTGAGAAGTAGTGATACAATATTTTATATTATTGAAATTAAGTTATATTTTTCAGTTTATATAGCAAGAAAAATTTCTTTATATTATTTCTTTAGTTTTGTTTAGGAAATGGATAAGAAAGGCTAATATGACTTCAATTATTATACACGTAAAAAGTTAAAGTAAAAATTGATATTCAACTGCCGCAGAAATTTTCTAAAGCGAAAGTACTTATTAACCCTTAATGTGCCAGGTGTGGATAAATACAAATCACCGTGTACGGCTAAGTGCGAAATTTGGATTTATCTCACGCTCAATAAGAAGTATTAGATATCTTTTAAGTGCTGAATTAATTTTTATAAAAAGTCACGTAAGATTTAATACTAAAGGTAAATATAGGTGCAGAATAGAATGAATACAAATATATAAAAAAAATCTTATTTAAATCTATAACCACTTAAGCGCTAGCAACTCACCGGCGATTCACAAATTATTTTTTTAAGTATGGTAACTAAGTGAAGTATTTTATATTTATTCTTAGACAGAGACACTGACGTGTGAAGAGAAATAACAGCTGACCCACTAAAAAGTCGCTGGCGTTTAAAGGGTTAAATTTATTTTTTACTGTATAATTGACTAATTACGTGATTTTTTATAAAAATTAATCTTGCACTTAAAGGGTTAAAAACACATATTTAGATAAGCTACCTGTTACAAATATAAAAATCTTACTACATGTTTTTTGTATTAGAAAAAAACGAATTTAAATTTGTAGAGATATTTTAATTTCAATGACGTTCTTAGTTTTGTTATTTGACTAGAGGAATATTGTTGTGCTGTATGTTTTTTTGTGAAATTTTAGACGAAAAACTGGAATTATCTGACCATATTTTCAACTTGCCTTAAAATTGTTTACTTTAATTTTTTAATCAATATTTGAAAATCAATTACATATTTGATCAGCAAGGCAGCAAGAAAGTGACTTAATGTAGTTATTTCGTTTAAAGAGTTTATTATGAAATAAACGAAAGTTTTATTGTGAAACAGTTAGTTATAAATATATGCTAGTTATTATAAAAAAATATCAAAAATATATTTTCAAGGCAAAATTTATACAAAAGAAGTCGCTTGCAAAAGTTTTGTCCAGTTTGGCTGCCAAAGAGTAAATGTCTATTAAGATCATCAAAAAAAGTATATAAATAAGAAATCTTATTTATAAAAATAGTTATTAAATCCATTAGATTGAATATTAGTAAATATTTAGTTTGATAGTGATAAAATATTAAAATAAATAATTATTAATAAATAATAAGGCTTGTTAAAATAACTCAGGTATCCGAAAATTTATGGAAATAGTCAGTATTTATTGGATTAAAAGTTGTTTTTTAACGTATGGTTATATTTGTGTCGAATATTAGGTTAGCTTATATCAGACTTCGTTTATTGTAAAAGTTACGTGATGCACAAAAAAAAATGAATTGTGTTTTATTGTATCTAAAATATGTTTTAGAAATTTATAATCGTTTTGCGGTCTGATTTGCCTAAGTGCTTTTTTATGGTGTACTTTGGGTTGATATTAAATAGCACTTCTTAGATAACTTTACTGTTTTAAAGCTTTTATTTAATTAAATAAAGTGCTTAAGCAATTAGTGGGTCAAGGTAAATTATTCTTTGTTCTTAGCGTATTGTACTTGCAAGCATTGTTTTTTTAATATCAGAAATTCTTGTAATAGCATTTCATCTTCTGACTGATAAACTAATAATTCTTAATAGTAATTAAATGTTTTCAAAATATATTTAGTATATTCCATCATTTTAATTTCAAATTAAATATTAAAAAAAGCAATTTCATTCTGCCATTTTGCGCGCGTGAGAAATATATGTACACACATTTTTATCCATGTTTATAAAAACGAATTGTTTCAGCAAAATAAACTGTGCGTTAAAACGCAACATTACAAACACAGGGGCGAACTCACATTATCATAAACATCCCAACGAACGCACACGTACACATGAGCATATTTTTGTCTTTCGCAAAAACGTATTTAGCACACACACATACATGCACACCCACATTGTTTGAAACATTCATCCGCGTTGGCTAATAAGAAAGCTTCCACGCGAAAGCTGTATTATCTCACCTCGTCGCCCTTTTGTTTCGGGGACCCAGGGCGATTCCTTGGGCCCGGTACCAAGGTAGAGCGGACCCGGGCGCCTGTTTTATTGGGCTCTAAACCTGCCATAAATTGCGTCAGAAACAAAATAAGGCCACTGTCGGTGACAGTCTACTTCGCTTTATGCCGGCCATTTGATGTGGGTGCGGAAAACAAAGAAAATTCGTTTCGCATGCCGGCCACGGGGAAGGAGCGCCTTTTTTCGGCGTAAAGGGGCACGGGTTTATGAAAATTTTCCGCCGGAAAAACCGTAAACGCGAAACGAACCGCCCGGAGCCCTTCGAACGAACCCTTTCATTGTGCCGCGCGACGGCATGAAACAGAAGCGCCACAGAAACTTGAAACAATAAGCCATTTATCACGCGACACTTTGGCACTTTGAGTCGAACTTGGTCGATACTGACGCGAGTCGAAAAAAAATCAATAATGAAACAAGTTGAAGATTTGACATATTTTATTCGCCGCTTGGGGTTGGAATAAAGCGGAAAACTTCAGGTTCATTAAACCTTAGTTATCCAAGAAAAAATTAAGTACAGTCTTAGCTAAAAACACAAACATTCAATTCTATTATTTTTTCAATTTTCCCTCTGACTTTTCGATGAAACAATTTTCTCTATTGTGTTGTCTTATTATCTTAATGAAATCAAATGGACCGTATTAAAAAATATTTTCTAGTAAAATAGATTTTACCATCAGTTTTTAGACTATCTTGCATCTTTTATGCAACCTTTAACTACCCTTATACTAAACCGTATGTACGAAAAAATGTTAGAAACATAACATTGGTCATGTATTCGTATGTATTTTAAATATAAAATCTGTTTCTTTGTTACTGTGTTTCAATAATGAGTTAACTATAATATAATTACATACTTAAATCTCGATAAAATTGGTTGAAAATGCAATCGGTTCAATATTTTTTATTTACGAAAAGATATTAAGTAATTATATAAATACACATTGTATATAATATTTATATTATCAATTTTTTTATTTTTTAAGATAAGAGAAGCACTACGGTACGAAACCCATTTCAGACTTGTTTTCACAATAGCCACTCGTTTTAAAGAGCTTTTAAATTTATTATAAAATTATTATTTTTTCCACACTGATCTAAAGACGGGTAAGCATTTCCTTAGTAACATTCAGCACCAGGTCTTTCTGAACTGTTGTGCTTAATCTTTTTTTTTATATTAGGTCGGTACCTGCAAGTATTATATTTATTTCGTGTTTCAAACAGCGTGAGATTACAAAACATATATATTTACTGTTACTGCGATAAAAACTATATATTTTTTTATAAATAATATTTTGCTCCTAAGGCAAAAAGTGTATATTTCTTAAATTATTACGATTTAAAACATTTTTTTCGTAATTAATCCACCACGAGTAAATTTAATGACATCTTATTTATTAATTATAATTTTTTTGAGGTATAGATTTAGTAACTTATAATAAAATATAACAAAAATATGTACTAATAAAATATGTTATTTCTATACGACAAGGTTTTTGAGCCAGACGTGTCTGTTTCGATTAAAAAAAATATATAACAAATTTTATTTATTATTGCTACTCGTTCACTGAAACTAAACACAAAACATGAAGCTCTTTTTAATCTATTAATACTGTGAAAGATTCTTAATAATATTATTATTTATAATTAAATTATCGATATAAAAATAAATCATCTAAAAAACGAACCGCCTACATAAGTAAGCAATTCATTGGCTTCTCCAACTTTGTCAAATGACTCGAGATAAATAGCTGTTTCATCTTTAATCCTCTTTCCTCTATTGCCTAGCTTGAGCTCCTTTTTACTTCTTTACAAAGTACCAATATAGGTCTTCCTTAAATATCTAGACTGCCATAAACATCAACAAAAAATATTTAATAAAATGTGTGTTATTAAATTATATACAGCACTGTTTCAAAACAATAAAATATTTAGGAAATAAATTTAATTCGCCACACAAAACGGCTCACAGGATGTTATCGCGAAACAAAGTGGACGATTCAGACATGACGAGAATAAATCATCGCTAAGCAGCTTTACGTCGAGCTTTTTTTGTCGCGACCCATGAAAAGTCTTAGATTATGAAAGCTCGCTTGGCGATAAATTAAAGACCCATAGCTTTTTCCGTTTGCTGCGTCGCCGAGGCCGTTAGCTGGGGTCGTTAATGAAGATAAATCCATCAGATTACACGGGGTAGACGAGAGATGTGCGAATGAGCAACACGATACGGAGAATGGAAGGGGATGGGGGTGTTAACAATTTTAAAAGTCGCGCTAATAGAGACGAATGCATTGGAGATGACTTATTACTTCTTAGGAAATGCATTACTTAAAAATATTTCACTGACAATTAATAATCAGACACTTTTGCTTTTTTTTAAACGTTACTGAATATTTGGTTAATTTAAGAACAATTATAATTATTTTTAAATGAAAACTCAAATGTAATAAGTTACCCTTTACATTATTCAATATTTTTTAAGTATTTATAAAGTATCTATATATAATACAACCATAATAAATAATGGCTTAATAGAAGAACAATCCATATCATTTTTTTATGAAATAAGCTGTTAAATAATTTATAAACGTTTATCTTGTATATAATTGTTCTAAACCGTCGCTGTCGCTTCCGCTTCCGGAAACTTTAAAACTAAAAATTATATGCTCATTATTCTATTCTTTAAATCGTATAGTTTTGTATAAACGGTGTATATTAATAGACGTAAACAAAGGAAATATATTCAATTATAATAATAAAAATTAAATTTTCTTTGATTGATTTTTGAGCCGTCGATTATGCGTTCTGTTGTTTCGACCAATGAAAAATAAGCATTTAAATATAAAATAAGATGGCGGATAGTACCATGACAACAGTTTTAAATAATTAATATTTAATAATAAAATTTTGTTACGCGACAGCAATTTTCATTAATTCTTCATTTGACTGAATATAAATAATCGGATTGCAAATTAACTAGGTGTGTTATAACTATGAAAATTAAATATATACATAATGTGTTGAGGATTAAAAGAATACATTGATTAAACAGGATAAACAATCATAAAACAATCTTCGTATTGAAATCTTCAAATTTTGAATTCTCGGCGACGGGCTCCGAGGCCAAAAAGTGAGTGTTTACTTTTATATTACATAACCATTATCATTGCATCTAATTTAAGGCACATATACGTTAGATTTTAAGAATTGCAAATTAACCAGGTAAATTTTAAACGTGAACGTGTAATATATCCTAAGTATGTATGAGGATTGAAAGTTAATGTCGATCAAATCGGCGCTGTCGCAGTGGGAACGCTATATATATATCAGCCAACGGATAGCTTATAAATGTGTAGTTTCTTGAATGTTATCTAATAAGCGACATTTTACAATGATTAAAAATATGTGATTGCATACCTGTAATAATCTATAGCCAAAATATCTAAGAGTGGATTATTTTTAATTCCGATGTGGCAAAATATGTATACGTCATGGTTTTTATTCAATTTTTGTTCTGTGGCAGCATTCCTCTTTTGGAATAGCCAAATTCAAAATATTCAGTTACATCAAACTTATGTAGTATGTTCTTTATAAAAAGATAATAATTGCTGACAGTGACTTCAACATGAGAAGATTCACTCTTTGTTTATATTATATATACCAATTCTACGTTGTAGTTACATAAGTCATCAAATTGTACTTTCTTTTCTTCTGAAAAATAATCAAAATCAGTAAGACCTTTATCAAGTGTAAAAACATTAAACACATTATTACTACTAATATAATCCATAAATTTAATTTAAATGAAAACCGAAAAACAAAATTGATGGACGTTACTGTAGAGGATTAAACACGTAGATTGGCATCTTTTTATCTTCTTCGAAATTGTCGCAATTTTTGTCAAACGTAAATGTTATTGAATCTATCATTGCTTCTGAAAATTAACAGTAAACGATACTATATAGTGGGTAAAATGTAACTTTTTGTTTACACTAATACGAGATTTTTCATTATTAGTAGCATTGTAATATGTTTAATTAACTTTGGTATGTATACCTTTAATTACCGCTGTTTGTCTTTTAATATTAGATCCTTGAAAGTCAATAGTTTTTTTGTTAAAATAACCGTGATATATTATTCGTATACCCAAACACTTACTGGTTCACCCATAATTTATAGTTTTGATTGTATTGTCTGTAATTCTAAATGCTACATCACTTTGAATCATCTTTAATCGACACTTTGTAAGAAAAGGGCCATGATTTTGACATATTTCACTTTTTATTTAATTGCACAGAAATGAGCGCAGCGAGCGCTTGCCCGATGACAGAGAACTGTCACATGTAAGCAAATTTGAAAGGGAAATACCGGTTTTGGGCGCGTCTAAGAACAAAATACGAAATTGATTTTAACGATTTAAATTTTAAAACACTTGTATAAAAATCATCAAATTAAAAAAAAAATATTTTTTAAAATATCTTTAGTTTATACGGGATTTAAAATATAATATAAATATTGTGGATTTGTATTAGCTTCTTTATACAGAACAAATATGTACTAAAATTTGGCGAAAGTTGACAATTTAAAGTTATAGTTTTTAGAGACTTTTAAAAATTTCGCTTAAAAAAACATTTTTAACAAATAGGGGCAGTTTCAAAATAAGTACTGTTCATTACCAACCAACTAAACACATTATGTTGCAAAAATCCCTTTTACTGACGCTTATGAAAAAAAACTACACAAAATTGTATAACACTAATTTAAATAGTTTTTTAAATTATAAAGTTTCAGAACAAAATTTCAAGATTTATTCAAAATAATTTTTTCAACCTTCAAAATATTTAAATTTTATTATGGATTTTATATATTCTTAGTTTATTATCGATTTAAGATATGTGTAGTTTATTATTAATTTTAAATAAAGTGTCAACTTTTTGCACTTCTGCGCAGAAAAAACATTTACTTTAAAAAATATATACATCAAAATATTTTTTAATAAAAATAGATAAAGATCTCAAAAAATTTTAAATTTTTAAAGCACATTTTTGGTCTAAAGTAACACATTAGGTGCTTGATATTTTCAGTTTATTGCTTCTTTATAATTAGTAAATGTAATTAAAAACTGGAAGCAAAAATAATATTTAAAACCAAAAAAGTTGAGGGTTTGGTATTCGCACACTCGCTAGTGTATTTTAAATGCAATAAAAAACCCTTTTTTCTGTATGTTGATTTTTCATTAATATACATATGTATATAGTAAACATATTTTATGAATTTTTTTTCTCATATTACTGAAATAACAGAAAATATAGTTTATAATAACGAAGCTTTTGGTAAATAGTTACGCAATTTGTTTTTTTTTTTTTTTTTGAAAAATACTACCAATTACTGAATGCAATATTTAAAAGCATATATGTCTGAATAGTGAGAGCAAAGTTTCATCAATAAATGATGCTTGTCTATAAGGGTTGCCATTTTAATTGCTTGTCAAATATTAATATATAATCTACATTAAAGTAGCATATATCTCGGTGACTAGGGAGTTTGCATTATTAAAATTAAAAATACGTCGCTGAACCTATTCACTATTAAGAATTATGCAGCTATATATCAAATTAGCGACAAAGTTGCGATTCATAGTCGAGAATAAGGCAACGCAAGTTTTCCTTAAAAAGTCAGGAGAATTCGACTCTAATAGAGACGAATGCAGAAATGGATGGTACTTTTTCCTTGCCTCTCTCTCCCTGCATTCCCATCTTTGATAAAGTCCGACGGAAAAGACTGCGCTGCTGTGACTAGTTTTTCATGTCTCCATAACGACCTGTGCACTCGTAAAACGTGACTCAAATCTCGAAAAGGTTCTTCGCCGAAAGCCAGTTTTTTAACACACGCCCGCAAGCTTTAATTGCTCCACTGTAGTAGCAACGTCTTGCTCTAAGTCGCATTTTTAGGATGACCTCACGTTTTCTTTGCAATAAAGACAGAATTATACACCCGACCCTAACCATAAATATGAGCTTAAGGGGTGAATTTTAAATTAGATGTTTTAATGATATTCCTAAAAGAAATTTATCGTTTTAATGAATTTAAATACGATGTGATAAACAATGAATTAAAAAATTTCAACCATTCAATATTTAGCAATCGGTTGATTAGTCTTAAGTTTTATGTAATATTTAATGTGTAGTTGACATATTTAAGGATTTTACTTTACTGCTTTTTATAATACTCATTATTTATATTAAACCACAGTTCTTTAAAGAATATAAATCAACTAAAATGAATCATTTAATCTTCATATTTACGAGAATATTCAAATTTATTGTGAAAATGGGCTATACTAGCACTATCGATTTTATTTATTTCGTTACTCTATTTGTCGTCGTCAGTAATTTAGTTTTATTGATGTAATCGAATTCATTGACAAAGAGCATCGGTCTAGCAATAAGGCACTTCTTCATGCACAAAGCATGAAAAGCAATAAAATATTTGACAGCCAATCAAACGTACTATTTCAACAATGCTTCGACGAGCTTCTCAATTTTTTCTTTGTCAGCGGAGCTCATATTTCTCTTTGCCACCGTGATAAAAAAAATGCAATACAAGTCTAGAGCAGGCAGGCAGGGCCAATAGAATTACACACGTGATGGATTCCAGCAGCCACTTATTTGAATTCCCGACGCGCTGAAACCGTCGTTGTCTTCGAGGGGGTTGGCAAACTTAAGAGGAAAATATAAACCGCAAGGGTTGTTTCAGTCCTCGGAATGAATATGAAAGCGAGACACGGAGGTTGGGGGCGTTCGGCTAAAAGGGAATCCACGCGAGACCGTAAATTATGGGCCACGTGTGTTGTAGTGATGCCGTCACGCGAACAACTCTTACTACGTACAACCCATTGTCGGATTTTATTTTCCATCTATATGTCGAATGAGAAAGCAATTTTAAGTTTCTTTTGTCATCGAGATGTACGTGAGATGTTGATGAAGTTTTTTTTTATCGGGCGTTGTTTTAAGCGCTTATTCGGTCGTGCCAATCATGGTTATCGGGTCTGCGAGCATGAGGTACGTGAGACTAGTTAATAATACTTTTTATATTGTAACATATAAATTGTCATTATATACTTATAATAAATAAATTTCAATTTGGATGTTATTAGAGTGCTTTAATTAACTTTATAGTAATGTGTCCATAGCTATATTTGTGTTTGGTATACAAAAGCTTCGTTAGTTCATCGATTTTTTTTAAAACTTCTTATGGTTAATTTGCTTTATTGTATTTTTTTTTTTTAAATAACAGTTTATACATTTCTTATATAAGACAATATTTTTTTGAATTTATATCATTTATTTATACTGAAATATCGATCTATTTAAATATAATTATCATTTTATTTTGATTAATATTTAGAAAAAATGTTATATTATATCTGAATAAAAGTACATTTTACATAATCTGTAAAATGCTTTATACAATAATAGTTAATTTAATAGTCTTTATGAACGGTTGCTTTTCCTGAGCCGCAAAATGTTTTATTATATAAAAATGATATACACGTACCAAAGCAACCTAAAATATTCAAAGTACTTCAATGGTATTTGTGTAATAAGATTTTTGGAATATTCAAGAGTCGTTTTCGCGAATTCGAATAGAATTTTTGAAGTGGTTGTATAACCAGATGCGCGAAAACACTCTTCGTCTTGTTTTTAATCAAATATTATTTAATGTAAATTATGTTAAAACTTTTCCGAATACGCATGTTCGTTTGTTACTCGATTAATCTGAAACAAAGTTACTGTTTGATATAAATTTAAAATTGAATACAGCATCACGAAGCATTTGACGTGAATTTTTATTAGATTATTTACTGGCATCGTAAAAAGGTTCAATATCAGTTCTAATTGAAAAAGATTAAAATATAACGTATATTGTATAAAAGTCCATTCTAACGCACGCTTTTGGAATTTCAATTAGGAAACAATGCTACAATAAAGCAACAACTGTTAAAATTTATAGCGTATACATGTGCTAATGACACAACTTCTAACTCAAGTATCAAAATTGCTTTGTTTCTGGATAAAGGACGTAAATCGAACAAAAGTATTTAAATTTATATTTTTTTCATACAAACCGCTTATTACTTGATTGTGTAAGTATAAGCATTTATTTATTTACTATCAGTTTTTGAAACTAACTTATATTAAATATATGCAACTTCTCTGTGTGCATCATTATTTTTGGTTTGCATTTTTTCTATAGAATTTATATTGTGTGACTATTTGTAGTTGTGTATGTGTAAATTTTATTATTGTGTAACGTATTTCTTTAAATCCTGATATAAGTAAAATTTTACTAATAAAATATTTATATGCATATCTTTCTTCATATTTTAAGGTTTTAATTCTCCAATGATTTTTATAGATTTACACTTATTTTATTGCTTTGAAATACATCTTATGATTTTGTTTTGCATTATTTTGCATATATTAGGGAAAAAATGTTTGGTTTTATTATACAGATTCATTATAGTACTTAACTCACTCTGAAGTGCCTCAAGGAAAGAACATGAAACTGACATATTTTCAGTATATTTAGTCATTTTCATCTATTTTTAAAATAAACTAATTAACTCATTTTTTTTTAATTTAATGAAAATCATCTCCAATGTGTCAGGATAGTAAAAATAAGATATAAAGATAAAAACTTAATTTTACGAACTAGACCAGCTTTTTGTATCTAGCATTAAATAGATCAATGCCAGAGTAATAAGGAGCTGGATGGTAACAGCTAAAGTTGAGTTGACAAGTGTGGACATCTTAGTTCTAACGGGTATTAGAAAAGTAGTGACTCTAGAGGGCGTTCCAAAAACCAAAACTGTAATTTTTCAAAATGATTTGGATTATCAACAGCACCCTTTAGTATTTTTAAGACACGCTTAGCGACCTACAGCTTTTGGTGATAATGACGCAAATCATTTTCTAAAACTCCCTAACAAAAGGCGCTTAAATATGAGAACGAATAATAACCAAATATTTTAATATAAAAATATCTCATGAGCCCTTTCTATACTTGTTTTAATTAGGATTCTAAATTTTAGAAATTGGCATAATTTGGCACTTTCCGACAAGAAAATTTAGAGCATTGACAAAAACTCATATTTGCAAAAAATCTATTATAAATCACTCGGTGCAAAAAATATTTGAATATGTTTTTTTGATTTTTAATATATGCTTAAAATAATTATAATGAGTTTTTTAAAAAAGGTGAGAAGTTATTATTTCTGTTCGTCTTAACTGGTTAAATGATTGTATTTATTATTATCTTACTAATAGCTAAAACATAAAATTTACTGCAAAAATACATGTATTATTATCTGTATATAACATACAAAAAGTATAGTATTAAAAATGATTATAAATAGAACTTTAAACAATAATAATAATAATACATGTATGAAAAATGTGTATTATGGGTAAAAAATATATTATATATAAATCATCCACAACATTATATAATATGCTCTTTTATGGGAAAAAATAATTCATCCAAAAATTGTTTACGTTTTTTTTTTAATTTATTTATCCATCGATTTGCGGTTCTGCTTTTCGTAGAAATTAATAATTTACGTACAACGTTCACGTAGAACCTTTTTCGATAAATGTGTTTGAATGTTTACTCGAATATTTAACGACAAAATTCAAATGGATTTCCATTAAATACAATATAAATTTATAATAAGTGCAGAATACACGATATTAAAATCTAATACTTAACGTTTTATTTCGCTTGATTCTGAATAATCTTTGGCTTAAACAATTAAATATAAATACAATAATGATAAGTATGAGCAAATAATAAAGTTGAAATCGAAGTTTTAACGAAAGTATTAGGATTCAACAAAACTAAAGTTTGACTAAAAGGAGATAAAATGCTATTCATATAGATATTTTTTTGATGAAATGAAAATTTTATCTCACTGGTAATAAGTACATATTATTAATCCGTATTTTAAAATGTTATGCTTGAATGTGTAAAATTTAATACAAAGTGACACTACATTATTATGTCGTCTCACTTTTTATTTAATAAATTCATCCATTATCAAAGTTTAAATAAAAAAAAATACATTAGTTCAAATTAAACTTATTGTCTCTGAAATAGTGAAAAAAAAATTCTAAAAAAAATCTAGAAAGTAAAATGTAAAAAAAATGTTCTAAAAACGTCATTATATTATATTGAAATATTCTCAAATCGTCTAGTTAAAAACTGTAGTGTTAAATTATATTTAAATGACTACCGCAGTGTACCTTAATATCTGTTAGACCTAGATCCGAATCCTAGGTATGTGTTTATTGTGTCTGGTAGATGTTAATAAGCGATAAATACATATTTATAATTTTGATCAATTATCACATATTGCGTTTTCCTCAATTTTTCTAATCTTACGGATGATTATTGTAGTGATTATTTGAAATAAAATCGAGCTTTGTCGTGTTGGTGATATATATCGCTTGTAATATTAGTTTATAGTTTATAAAATATATATCACTTTCTTACAGACTTAAATTTTAGACTCATACTACTTATTTAGAGTTGGTTGATTGTACTTACACTGTTGTACCGCATTGTGCTAACGCCTGTAATTTTTATTAAAAAAATTCGATTGCATGGTCTTTACGTATATTTTAGATTGATAACAATATACGTAGTTTTTATTGCTTTTTACAAAAAAAAATATTGCTTTTTACACAAAAAATGTAAATTTCAAGATAAATTTAACTCAAGTACTCCATTCTTACAGCACAAAAATACATTAACTGTCATTGCTTGTTTTGATTGAAGAAAAAATGCATTTAAATTTAAAGGTCATAAACCCTTATTATTGTTTTTCTTGTAACCTAATATTTTTGTATGTTTTTGGGTAATAAAAAGTCAAGTTTAAAATTCGTCTAAATTTTAAGTTAAGACCATGATACACACATACACCACCAGCTGAAGTATGAAATAAGTTTTTGTTTTATTGCGGCAATTCCGCGGAAAATAGTCGAAATTCTAAGCACGGCTGACGGGTTGCGGTCGGGGTTAAACTTTAATCCCCGGCATTGTTGTCGGGCCCGAAAATTTCTTTGTTGCCCCACTAATCTTCCATAACCTTCGCGGCATGCTAAAACCAATTCCTAGCCATATTGTAACGGTGCGTTTTTTGTTTCTTTTCAGAACGAGCCGGATTAGGAGAGGAGGTCCTTTGTGCCCGGCGGAGGTCGAGCCCGCGGGAGGTCCATTCAACAAAACTTCCCACCGACGAAAACGGACCCTAATGTGTTTGATCGCAGTCCAACACGCGAACCACCACACTACGGACAAGTCTTCCTTCATTGTGTTGAAAACAACAAAAAATATTGAGGGAAATACGTAATGCGTCGTGAAAGTTCATGAACCTACCCTCATGGCCAGAGCCTTAACTAGCTTTTTATGTGCTTGTGTATTTTTAGGGGTGAAAAAATATCAATATATTTAATATATGTAATGATATAATATTGTCTGATAGGTCTCAGTAAAATATCAAGCGGAGTTGTATTTTAAATACTTCGTGGTAGTATCGAGATGTATATAAATCTAAGCTGTAGCTATTTTATCTCTATATATTCTATGCAAAAAAAGAATATGTATTTCTTCATAAAAATTGATAGAAACAGTGGGTAGAGTTAATTTTAATTAAGGTCACTTCGATTCTGAACATCTCGAAAAATCGACTCGATGTTAAAAATGATCGCGGCTTGAATGCGAAAAGTGTTAAGGGAGACTCCACAGCTCAAACTTTACCATCCGCGACTTAAATTAAACTAATAAAACTTATTATTCGTACGTGACTTGAAAATTTACGAGCGATGCTCTAAAACCACCGAGACACCGAGTCAAAACTTAATCTTTCTCACTTCTCAAGAAGAAGTACTCTACAATGTTGCCAATACAATATAAAAGCACTTTAATTTATTCAAACATGAGTTAACTATCAAATAACTGTGCATCTTATTTCCCCAAACCCATTAATGTTTACTTATAATCGATTATGTTCTGAATTAAAAATATTCACTTTACTCCCAGGTACATATATCGATTTACTTACTTTTAAGTAATGCTTTAATCTCGATAGTTAATTTAAATAAATTTAACCATGTATGCTTTTGAGACTAACATATTTTGATTAATTAGGTATTGATCTCTTAAGTAAATTTTTGTCACATTAAATGACGGTATGTTATTGTAACTTATTTATTGGGATAATTAAGACGAGATGTGTCAGAAAATGAAGCATTTGAAGTAAAAAGCCAAATCGGCTTAGATTAGTGAGATTTAGGCTTAGTAATTTAAATCCCATATGCATTTCTTGCCTTTACATGCTCTTATATTCCATTTTTAAATGGCATTTGAGTAAAATAAATATGCTACAGCTGAAATTATATTCTGAATCAGAATAATATTATTCTTTAAAAAAAGTTCCATTGACTTAAAAATTTGTAGTATTTGCGGATTATAGCAGAATATATAATAATAATAAGATATTCAAACATATAATATACATAAAATTAAATCTTTTATTAAATAGGCGTATTACTCGGAAAACGTTGAGAATTCCCGACAGAGATCAATTTCAATGCTTTTGTAGCGTTGTGTAGACAATGGGGATCCTCGGGTCCCCCCTGAATAAATGTTTGTCATTCCGCTGAATAAAAACGCTACCGGTTTAAAACAATACCACTTATTTATTATTTTATTTCAATTTCAAACCCATGCATAAATAAAAATGTTATATTTTCCCGCAGTTAGTGCTTAAACCGTTTCTATAATAATATAAGTGAAATGTGTGCATTGTGATTTAATCGATCGTCACGATGGTCGTTCGTCGTAACGAATATTGATCGAATAAAGTGATTTATTGGTGATAACGCAAAATGAAGCGCAGGACCTTGGCCACCGTTAGGGAGGAGAAGGTCACTCCTCCCAGCGACCTGGTTCTATATGGCGTGGTAGGCCTAGTGTCGGTGGCATGCTATGTGAACGGCTTCAGGGGCGACTTTGTCCACGACGACATTCCGGCCATCACCATGAACAAGGACGTGCTGGCGCAGAACCCCCTGAGTCACGTTTTCAAGAATGACTTTTGGGGGACGCCGATGGCAGACATCAACAGCCACAAGTCGTACAGGCCGCTTACAACTTTAACATTCAGGTAGGATTTTAGATTATTATTATATCTTTAAATTAGGGCGACTGTAGATATTTTCATTACCTATAGGCAACTTAAATATTAAACCAGTCTAACTATTAAATCGATACGATATGTAAACCAACGCTAGGCTAGACCTCCTACCTAGGTGGTTTCGATTTTTTCGATGGCTTGTTTTATTTGTCATTTGGCTTAAGATAAATACGGATTAGTTTTTTTCAGACTTTTGATTAAATCTTCCACGTTAAGTAGATAAACAGCTTCAGCTTTGACATGATCCTTTAGCCTTTGTTAGTGTGAAAAAGCAAATTTATGGATGACCTGTGGGATTGTCTTCATTCAAAGGTCTCGATAGTGATCAGCGTTTCATACGTACCTCACACCAAAATACGTTATTCTGGAACCTTTATATATTATCTTGATTCAAAACTTTGGTACAGTATATATAATAAATAAACGCGTATTTTTTTTATTTATGCGATATTTTTCGTTTACAAGCTAAAGAGAAATGATCAAAGCAAACGTTTTTGAGGAACTTTGGCTGGAATGTTCCGCGGTATCGAGTTTTTATTATTTAATTAAACAACATAGCTTCTTCTTCTTAGGTATGAGCGTATTAAGCGTTGCAGAAAGTCAGGAGTTTTGTATTATTTCATAATAATGCTTTCGCTGGTGGTCAGAATAATTGGTAAATTGCTCATGTTTCGAATAATAATAATTTCTGGATCTTTGATCATATTTTTTTTCGTAAAATTCAAAAAATCGTTTTGTTGTTCAAATATATTATTTTTTTAAATATGAAGAATATTTAAAACGTTACAGTCCATTCACGCGTTAATGCGTGATGGTAAAACTTTTTGGTTAGTCCGTTCAAAATAATGTTACTTAAGCTTATAAAAAGATCTTTAGATCGTTATAAAAATTTAAACTCTCATCTAGAGATATAAATATATTATTAATTATTTTAGTAGCGTATAAAAACATCCCTTTCTCCAAAACATTTAAATTAAGCGAAAATAGGAGACCGTCATGTGTAAATGAAGTATTACTTCTATATTTTTCGTATAATTATTGTATATTAATGTAGCCTTACATTATCCGACGTATCGTTAGGGCGGCGTCACAAGGCGCGCGTCCGACAAAAATTCGTATCTCATCCATTTTCGCCAAAGCCACGAACGAATTACGGCGGTGAAGGGGTTAACCCGCACGTGTGAACCGGACAAATTGAATATTAAGTTGGACACCCGCCACGACAGCGAAGACGATGCGTCGAGGGACTTCGGGCGTCGTTTGCTTTTTTCTCTCCTTCCTCTCTCATCTCATCCGCAACTGCACACACGTGTGGAGGTACAAAGGGCCGTGGATAAATTCTGAACATGTTTACGTCGCGTCCCGTGGCCCATTCGTTCTTAGTTTATGGCGGCGGGACCTACTCTGCAGAGGGCGCACGTCCCGCGTTTGTGGCGTGTACGGAAAAAATGAGAACACCATAATCTATGATGAAATTATCCCTGGCAATGTGTATATGTGTGGGGCGCGAAAGGGTTGAGTTTTTGTTATAACCATATAAAGGAAAAATCATATTTCGTAACGCTCTTGTGTGTGGCGTGATTGTAGTACACATTTAATATTTATGTGCAGGCTAATCAAATCGCCAAAATATCCATTTAAGAATATTAACAATGAACACATTGATGGCTTTATAATGCGTCCACTAACTGCGAGTAGCTGGATGAAAACAAATCAATACTATCTAACAGATTAACAAAATTTTGTTAATTGTGCTTATTCTGGAGTTGTTTAATATTTTTATTCTTATATGCGGCACTCATAAACATGTTTTCCAGCTTCTCCAAGTCTTGTATGGTTTTATTAAAAATATGTCTAAAACTGTCAATTTGTTAACAGTAAAAATCAAGCCATTAAACTAAGCGACCCATAAATTATTTATAAGATATTTGCTTAGAAAATCGCATCACGGGTTTCGTGCTTAATATATTTTATCTCAACAAGACTGTTTGCTTAGGACACTCGCTTTTTCTTTTCCGTAAAATAACCTTCTTTCGCTTTTGATCTATTCAAAAAATATATTTATTATTAATCATTCAAGAATCTTAAATTTCGGCATACAAAAATTAAATTGAATTACATTATCGTATATAAAAAAAATACCAAAATTAATTACTGAAGCTCGATAGTTACTTCCATCAAAGATTTCGTTTGGGTGCTTGTGTGAGGCAAACGAATGAATGAAATAAACGTCATTAAGGGAGGCCGATTCATGTTTCTCACCGGCGCGGAATTCCTTTTAATTTTCCCGTCGAAACCGGGTGTAAGGAAGTAACCAAAGGAAAAACCAGGATGAATAGAAGTTCTCAGGCGGTAGAAAAAAGTGAGCAAAGCCGGCGTAAAAAGCGGCGCTTCGTTTAAACTTGTAGAAGATTGCCGGGGACTACACTCCCGGGACTGGCACAATAACTATGGGAAAAAAACTATGGTTTTGTGAGTGTGTCGCGGTGGTGGTTGGTTTTTCATCTCTTGCAGCACCACACCTCCGAGTGCAATAGCAGGAAAGTTTTTAAATCAAAGTTGTTAGTTGTTATAATATGAAAATGGAGAACGGGTGAATTCGATACAGAGTTGTATGTTAGAATTTGTGGTAATTTCCTGTATCACTAGATAGGGGAATCCTGTAAAGTTAAAATGGGACCGGTTATTTATTATCTACGGATCTATTTATTAGGGTGTATAATATTCAATTAGGGTATAATATATATAATACATAATATTTAGCAGCAAATATAAAATAATATGGATGGTCAAGTTCAATCAAGATATTGTAAAATTATTATAAAACCATCGTTAACTATGTAATACTGGCTTAAAGCTTTTATAAAATAATATTTTAAATTTGATTACGAATGCAAAGATGTTTCGGATAATAACATTTATGATGTAATATTTAGAATACTGTAAATTTTAAATACCCATTTATGCGGCTATTTATACTGTGGCATAATAACAAAGCCTACTAAAGTGGCATTGAGGAAATAACCAATTGAACCGCATACATTCCCTTCTATTCTCTGGCCTGACTGAGTACACATCGTACATAAAACGATCAGTTCTATTACTGTATTTATAGATATAGAATTGTATAATTAAATTACCCTATATTGTGTTTTTCAGCATTAATTAATAAATTACGTTTTAAAAATACATTCTAAAAACAAATAGATTTTTATATTTATCACCCATTAAAAGCATAATTTATTTTGAAAGTATTAAATTAGGTAATTCCAAAATAAATATTGTTTTTTTACTGAATAAAAAAATAATTTATCTAAAAAGGTATAACTGAATTCTACTTCCCTTCTATTTTTTTAATTCCATTAACATAAAATGTTGCAAAAAACTTTGATGCAAAATATTGCGAAACTCCTCTTTCACAACATCTAAGCTTTATATTTTTGTTTTTGTCTAGAAAGTGTTGCATCGTATTCAATTCGTATGAAATCCATACACATTGTCTGCAAGTCTTTCTAATATTTTTATGATAGATAATTTGAGTAGGATTTACTTCCATATCTACATCACTGTTATGTACGCTCACCAAGAACCGTAGCAGAGAGGAATCAACCTCCGCTATACTGTCGCTGCCACGCAGCCTACAAAACCTTTGAGGATCTTCCATCGGCAACATCCCTACGCCAGCTTCTCTACCACTGTTCGAAAAAAATATCTTGCCCATCACAGTCTGTCGTAATATTTGATATAGTCTAATAAAACTGTCTGTGAATTAGAATCTCCAATTCGAGTAATCGAGCACTCGATACTCGAGTATTTTTGTCTATTTTTCAAGTACTTGATAATCGAGTATTTTGAAAATTACTCGATTAATACTCGAAATTAAAAAAATTTGAAATATTTCAGAAACAAAAATAACTTTAACTCGGTCCGGTAAAGGTTAACGTCTTGCTTTTATTTGGCGTTTATGCCCGAAATCCTGAGCTAGAGCGGTTACTATCAGGTATAATTTTTTCATAGTTCCATAGTTGCATAGTTCCGGTCGTCGGCTATGTTAGTGGGTACGACGGAGAAATTTCTTTTGTGTTTTCTGTTCGACAGTCCCGACTTATCTAATTTATGGCAATGAACAATATGAAATATCAACAAAAAAAATTTAGGTTTTATGACTATACAGTTGTAGCGTAAAGTGTTGTAAATTATTTATACTGATCCCTCAGCTTAAAATACAAATCAAAACAATTGTGTGTTTTAAAGGTATTTAAAGTAAAGTCAGTTCTTTGCGAACCGTTTAGCTCTAGAGTGAAAGGGATTCACCCAAATACATCTTCGAAGGATGTAGATTTAAATTCTTCGTATTAATCAGAAGGAGTAGAATATTGTATGACGTTAAGAAAAAAAAACTATTCAAGAAGAATTACAAAATGCTATTTTGTCAATAGTCGAAGGAAATAAGAGAAAAGCAGAGAAGGAAATGAAAGAAGAGAACATTAAAAGAGAGTTCAAAAAATTTTATATCTATAAACAGCGAACAGATATAAATTAGAAGCCTTATCCAACGCGTTAATGACAATAAGACCAACATCAACAGCAACGGAAAGGGTTTTTTCCATAACGGGAATAATAAAACCAAAGGTTAGCAGTAATATTAAATTCGAGACACTTTTTGCATTATTGTTTTTAAAAAGTATGTTTGTGAAGTTAAAATAATTGTAAAAATTAACATACTAAGTATTTTATTTATTTATTTATATGTGCACGAATTTGAATAATAGCTATTTTGGTACATTTGGTAAATACTCGAAAGTACTCGAGTACTCGAGTATTTTAAAATTTTAATATTCGATACTCGAGTAGTTGATGGTTCGAGTAATTGGAGACTCTACTGTGAATTCACACCCCTATTTGAATGTTAATATGATTTTTTTTAAGATAAGCATAAAAATGTGTATTATATATTATTTGTATAGCTTTATTTTAAACAACTTACAATTGAAAAAAATATATAACCGGTGTTACTTCACACTAAGCAGGCATATGTTTAAATGGGTCTAATTAATTGTTAATCGATTAATATCTTGTATTATATACTAAATGCGCTATTTCTATTAAATATATGTCTAAAGGCCGCAATGCCGGCAAGTCCCTTAGAGCGAAGTTCTAAAATATGTTTATTAAATTTAAGATTAAAGTTCAGGTATTTCACGCTTGTCTTCCATTTTACGTTACTGCCCTATTTTGTAGTGGTGGTGGCAGATTTTGTAAAATAAATACTTTTGTTTTTATTTAGCTAATTTTAATATTTTACCTCCAAATTTTATTTGCGATTGATTTATGACCATATACACTTGTTAAAATATCTGAATTGTCAGTGCTAATTATTAAACGCGTATTTTTAATTTTTGTGATATCGTTCTTATACAAGATAAAGAGAAGTGGCTGTAGTTTAAAAAACATTTTGTTTAAAATCCTTTAATTGTTAGCATTATAGAAGTGGATGTACATTTTAGAGGTATTTATTTGTTTTTAGCTGGATAAACATGCCATTAAAGCATAGTTAAAAAAATATTTGACTAATAATATAATTAATAATATTTTTTTTTTCTTATCTTTATTAATATCAGTCTAAAAAAGTATTACACGACCACTCTTAAGGCCTCTTTGCATGCTTGAACATCAATCTTCAAAGATTAAGAACCATGTAATTAAGTCTTTCACCATTATCTCGAAGCACTATTTTTTTAGCACGTTCACTCTGATTTCCCCCTGAATGTACGATTCCTTTTTCGTGTTAAATGGGCTACGAGTTTTTAGGGTTTCGTTTAAGACATTATATCTGATATCACAGTTTTTACATGTATTATACATTTTTATATAAAAGAAAATAACCCAACCTTTCATCATGCATGTAGGCAAACGCGTCGACTGCTTTATCTCCCGGTAACACAATACAGTACATAAAGGGGTGTTGACTAAGATTCCCCTAGCGAGACGTCTATATTCTGCGAAAGGAAGGCTACCCTTGCCTGACAAAATATCTCCTCTTACGCTTAAAAATTGCATAAAATTCATGTATATGTAGATAGTGTGTATGTATCGAGCTTTTATGTTTTATGACTAGCTCGACGCCAGAATCGAAATGTCCAATCGAACGCCATAAAATGAAACTATGTTACACAATGTGTGTAAAGTTTTATTGTACGTAATCATTGATAGGTAACATTCGTGAAAATTTTAAAGCGTGAAAAATATTGGATGAAACGTGTAGAATTTATTTTCTCTACGTGAGTGTTGTATAAAATTGGCAATCAAACTAAATTTTCTAGTAATATAATAATATTATTTTTGATTATCGCACAGACCGAAAATTGTAAGAAATGGGTTGATTCGTTTCAAAGTGTATATACATATAAAATGTATACCATATACTATTGTATGTGGGTTCTTTACGAATATGAGCAGTAATATATGTTCTTTATATATTTTTTAATGCACTGAGAAATGGCTGTTATATGTGTTTTTATCTATTTTTACGATATGCTTATCTCTATTTCTATGATACTGTTAATTTACTTGAAAAGATGCATTTTTTAGACGACAATAAATTGCGTTTTAAAATCTTTAATTACGTCAGAATTATTGTATTAGTTTTTATGTCTTTTGCATCTTAAACTTCTTGCTTAACGCGATTTATTTATGATGATACTAAAAGCTGTGATTTTAAATAAAATTTAGTATTTACTGTTTGGATATTGCACGTTTTTATAAGAACTGCTCTTAAGCTATATATGGTTATTTATAGTAGTACGTAAATACCTTAAGCTTTTTAAGACACATTTAATAATTATTTATATACAATTTATCAATAGCAAATATTTTATTTATTAGAAATTTTTAAATTTAAATTTTGGCATTTTTTAATTTTATGAGTATTTTCATCAAGTTTCGACTATTTTTTAATTATTTTAAAGTATTGTACACACAATATTTTTTGTGTTGCTTTCGTATAGCGTACGAAAAAAGCTCGGGCAATAATGTGAAACCAGCTCCGGATTTACGGCGGCCGCAATAAGGATTGCAATAAAAACGTGGAAAGGACAGGGTGTACAAAAAATGTAATTGCTTCTCGGCGGACGTGGCCCAGTTCACCGCGACTAATTAATTATATCAAATCCCCGGGACGCTGTCACATATTTCTGGACTTGGTTGGAACCGGGTTCTTAATGGATCGTATTTGTTTGTTATCCATCACGCTCGCCTACTTTGCTCCGAAAGTTAGCCGAGGGCTTTGGAAAAACAAGCTCCACAGGCGAGTTTTAAAAAAAGTATACTTTCAAACACGTATATTTAGTTAAGCAACTTTATGAATACTCCGAGCATAATATTACATATTTTTTTATACAATATAAAAAAATCGGTAAAGTTAACCTTAACCCAGATTTTATAAAAAAAATATACATACATAGGTCGGTGTGTCTGGTTGGGAAAGGCTCAATTGCAAATGTCAGTGTCATGGGAAAAAATGTAGGCTTTTTACGATCCTAGGTGGACTCGTTCTAGCCCACATGGCAAAATAAGCAATCAACAAGAACTAGTGGCAATCTCTACAACAAAGGAAAATTCGTTTTTCCCGCGGGGAACTTATCTGAGCTCGACGTGTGAACTTTTCTCAAAAGCGTATGTGTGTATGACGTCAAAATTTTGGTACTCGTATTTTGTGCATTTAGTAAAAAAGTTTTCGGCGTAATTTTAAAATAATTTATTAATGATGTATATTTACAAGGTTCTATGAATATTCCTGTATTTTTTATTCTCAATGAGATTTCTATTATTGGCTATGCATTTTAAGCTTTTAAGCTTTTATTTAGTTATTTTTTTTTGTAAATCACAGTTTACTACTAATCTGTCTATTGACTTGAAATATAAAAAATGTTTACACATGCACTTGAACGTAAATTCAATGGTCTTTCAAAACTGAATAGCAATAACTATAGTCTTAAACTTGGCATTGTCAGCTTTCAAAAACTGCACGATCTTATGTTTCTCAAAAAGTGTTCAATCCTTATATCGGTGTTTTAAAAATTACAATTGAGTTTGACCAAATTCAATCACATCTTCTCCATACACATTATACACATATTCGACTGTCACTTTATTGACTTTTACCTGTTAATACAAATTTATTTTAAGGTATTGTCGTTATTCGAATAATAAAAAAACGCATACATCGTAAGCGTTGCATTTGTCGCGATTCCTCTCCCTTTTTGAATACGTCGAATAAATTCGCCACTATCTTAGTTTAGGGCAGGCGAGATAAACCAGCGGGCATGGCCAGCATTTGGTCCGCCTGTATCTCCACACTCACCACTACTACCACCACAAACAAGAGTACATTTATAGGTCAAACATTTTATGGAAACTCTACGGTCCTACCGCAGGGAGAGCATCGTCAGATGTTTTCATAGCTTGCTTTGCGATAACGTTCAAATCCTTTCCTCAGATCTTTATTTTATATTGTGTGTACATACATACGTCTATATATCTATATATAGCTAGCGCTGATTATATTTTAGAACCTATGAAATTTATATTACAAATATGTTAATATAAAATATTATTATTTTTCAAAATTTACCAATAAAATTCCTTGTTAAATTATTTGATATTATTATCAGATAAATCACGCAACTTAACATTAAGGTCACTAAAGTGAAACTATAGCATTTAACCTGCAATATTTTTTAAAACTCAATTGAGCAATTAAAAACGACTAATTCCTTAATAGTTCTCGGAATTCCAATTAAAATTACCTCCAAAAATATTTCGGTCCGACTATGCACTTGTGAAGAGTTACACACCATTTTAATACCTGCACTACACTCTCTGGAAGTTGGTCAAGGTTGGCCAAGGACGGAGAATATAGTGGGTTACTTCGGTCGAGTTCGGTTCTGCCCGCTCTAAAATCTTTCGGAAGTTGTCCGAGATTACCAAGAACGGGAGGTAAAGTGGGGATAATTCAGTCGACTTGGCCAGCTTCGAATGCTTCCGAACATTGTCGGCAAACGGACCGAAGTCGGAGCTGCTCTTTCGAGCGCGAGCGGTAAGATACTTCCCCTTTCGCTCTCTCGCGTGTTAAGTGACGACAGTGAGAGAGATAATGATATGGTTTTTCGCAAACTGAGATAGAACGAGTAACTCGGTTCAATTTCAGTATGCGCGTTGGTGTCCTATGGTCAACACGCATGTCGAGCGCTGCATCGTGGTCACGTGGTCAAGTTATAACACCACATGCTTATCGGGGACTTCAACAGACTCTTGCTGATATCTTTGAATATTTTAGCGCACTAAAAAGGATTAATTATATTTTTAATAGTATATTCTTCTAACACATATCGTTATCATATTTTTTTCATATAAAATTAAATAATTAAAAAAAATTAGTGGTACTTGATTTTGTTAAAAAAAATTGTTTCGAATATCCTTATGTATTTTCTCAGATCGGTTTATATAAATGTCACACCATAACGAATTTTTATTTAGAATCGATGGCGACAAATTTTAGGATAGTCACAGATGTGGTGTTCGTATTCTAAAGTATCATTTTTATGCCTTATGGCATTTTGCAAAAGCCGATAAAGATTTTGCGTAAATTGAATATTTACGACCGAAAAGTTTTCACTGATATTGTTTTGGTGAGTGCCCACACAAACTTAATAAAATGACAATTTAAAAATTGCGATTATTTTGTACATTTTTCGATCGCGCGCAAATATGCCAGCTGTACGTGACAGAAGCCTCCGTCCGGACGGCATATGAAATTTGTGGCAGTGTGGTGGCTTACTCGAAGTCGTAGGTCTCGGCCGACTTTAGTTGTAACTTCGGTTCGGACAACTTCCAGAAAGTGTTGTGCTGGCATAAGGGGTGCCCCATTATTGTGGCCAAAGCTGTATATATATATATATATAATTAAAAATACATAAATATATATACAAAAAATAATGTCTGTAAATATAATAGATCGTAATATGATTTTCATTTAAAAATATTTTACAATTAAATTAGTCATTTATATTGGTATGATATACCTACTTACAGTTTAAAATATAAGTAAAATATATTCAACCATCAAGCAATCACTTATGTTTGGAATTTTCGTTTGCGCAATAATCCGATCACCATCCTAAAGGGTACAATGACGACTGGTATTGATTCTTACAGGTTTTTTATTTATTTCGTATTTTATTAAAATACTTACAATATTGTTTAAATTGTCTTATGTATTAGAATATTGAGTTGTAAGTTACATTTAACAAAAAAGCAAGGTTTCGAGAGCGAATTGAAATAGTTGCTGGCAGGGCTGGATTATTTTGCAAACTAGTAGTTAGTTATTTTTTTTGCTTTTAAAGAATTTTAACATAATACACAGGTATGCTTAATTTAAAAATAAATTAGTTGTCATGTATTTTATTGTGTGATAATATTAATTTACTTTTTTTCAATTAAAAAATACAATACTGATAATTTATTTAAAAGTTAGCTAGATACTATTTAAAAAATGATTTAAAAAATAAAAATACAATATGCATGATTAATTGACAATGCTTGAAGAATAGTCATGGACTCTTTATACAGTTATGAAGAGTTCTGAAGATTTAAATAGTTAAAAATATAATAAAATAATTCTGTAGAGTCTATTTCGTATTTATAAAAGTCCATCGATGACTTGATTAGTAGTGTTTTGAATAGCACAAATCACTTTGCGTATTCTGCACTTAGGATAACAAAGACACGGCAATTTTAAACACACTCTTCAAGCACAACATTGCTATTACTATGGTGTGATAAACTTTGCCACGTCACAGCTATGTTTCTAACTGCTTTATATTTAAAATTTATAAATATTCATCGTATATTTAAGGGAAAAATATTAGGTGTAAATTATAAAAAAAAAATGTTTAACAACCTCAAAATATTATACAGTCGTAAAGGTGCGAGTACCTTATACCTTACCTTATAACGCCATATATCACACACCATAACCGCAAATTGACCATCGCACATGTGTAAATAAACCGCAAACTGCTCGATGCAACGGTCAATGTTGCATAAAACAGGGGCAAGGAGTGGCGATATGGTCGACTACGTGCTGGATCAACCCCCACCTAGCTATACATAATGTTCCAATAAATCTTTCTACACAAGATACGGGGTGTTGGATACGTAGCTAGCACTTTTACTAGATCACCCAACGCTGCGACCCTCTCCATTGGTGACCATAAAAGCTGCTGATATAAGAGGGGTAGGATGAAAGCGACCGCGGAAATGACGGACGTTATAAACTGGACATCCGATAAGTGAGTGAGTGATGACCCGAGATTGAAAGTTTGACGGTTTAAGTGAACATTTTGCTGCACTGAAAATGGCTGCCTCTCTGTTGCAAAAAAAGAGGGTGGATAAAGTGGATAAGATCTGGACTATAAGAGCTAGAGCGAGACAAATGATAGATTTATTTGATATATATAGTGTAGTCGATATTTCATGGAGATATAATTTATAAAATAATGTATTTATATTTTTTTGACACAAAAATTAAACATGTAATATATATTTAAAATATTTTTTAGATAAACTATCAGCGCTAAAAATTTAGACGAAACGGAGAGTCAGAAATGTTTGGAATTAGTCACATACAGAAAAATTCGCTAGTGAATAATGTTTGACTTTAATTATAAATAACACAGCAAATAGATTTTCGGCATTGTGTATATACTATAAACATAATATAAAACTGGAAACTTTCCAATTGTCCGTCAAGTGTCTCTTCAAAATGTTGAAGTCGAGCCGCGAGTGGCAATATGCATTGAAAGCGACTCTTTCAAAAACCTTCTACTTGTTGACTCTCCCAAAAAAAGTTTATTTCATGCTTATACCCACACATATACAATATCAATGTAAATTAATTTTCATACCTCAAAATTATATATAAGCGGCTCGAAAGTGCCTCGGCGAACGGCATGATAATGGACCGATTATCAGGAAAGTGCACGCGGATGAAAAAAAAATGCGAGGGTAGATATTTCGAGAGAGCTAACCCGTGACCGAAATAGGGGAGGTTGCTTTAGAGATAAGCTACAGCGAAATCAATAATGAACCCGAGAAATATCATGTTGGCGCAAAAAAATATGTCGGACACTTTTTTTATCAGAGTTTGAATATCAAAGGTTATGGGTTGGTTACGTAAGTATCCATTATTTATCATACTAGCTTTCGTATACGGTTTCTCTCGAATTTTTTTCTCAGCTATAATATGTACTTTAACACTCAGCCGTATTTTTTCTTAAATTATTTATATCCACTAGTACATAGGTTTATTTTCTAAGCTCCCAGTTTAAAAAAACCTAAAACTTGTCTAAATATTGAAAAAAGCTACTGCTCTCAAGATATAAAAAACTTTAACTGTAAATATTTGTTAAGTCTTTATTTTGGATTACTTAAATTCGTATTACTAGTGTAATTTTACACAAAGCAATTATATGTTCAAACGGGTCTGTATAGTTGTTTGGACTTAACTAATAAAGGCGTCTGCTTTATAATTTAAATAAAGCAGACGAAATGAGTTTAAAGTCCAAGATCATCTTTTCAGTATATCTGGTGACTTTACAAATAAAGTTCAAAATCGCTATCTAATGTATCTCTAATAACTTTAAAAAAACAATCTTAGAGTAACATTCAGTAAGTCAAGAAAAGTCAAAGATGTTTGACAGCAAATCTAAAGATCTCAAAAACCTAAAAAAAAATTTTGTATCCACGAGCCATCAATACAAAATATATATTTTTCTCTTTATGCATGATGCAAAAAAGTTGTTTTCTCATTTTTATATAATTCAAAACCATGCCAATCTAGTGATATAGGCTTTACATTTACTTGTTAAACGCTTCCTTAGTTATCTTTGTTAACTTTAATCAAGAATCTTACGGTAGCTTTTGAAAAAACTAAAAAAAAGTCAAATGTATTTAATATAAAATTTAGATATCTAGAAAACTCAAAATATTTCTTCGATATTTTCACTACTATATGCTTTAAATACGATTTTTATATGAATGAATATGTTGTGCCATAAACTAATAATGCTTGACGATATCGTGACACAATGATTGTCTCCGGACAGTATCTATCGGCGAAATCATGGCACATATGCTGTGCCATCGGCAGTGAATAATTCTCAAGGCCATATCATATATTGTGTGCAATTGTCATGTGCCTATGTAGTGTTTCACCAACAGTACTTTACGTAACGTTTCACTAAGAGTTCTGAACGCTTCTTGTCATTGTTCTTAAAGTTAATCGTTAAGCGCTTATTAAAATACTATTTTTTTTTAATGCGTTTATCAGTGACTGCGTATGTTATTACAATTAGTTTTTTAACTCAAACTTCAAGCATGCACAACTCTATACAGACCCTAGCAAAAACCTGTAATGATTACTAGACCAGTTTGAAGGGCTTAGTCCTCTTTAGACGTCATTTAAAATGTTCATATTGAGGAGTTTGCTGCCTTAATGTTGACGTGCTGTTGAAGCATCGTTTCATGTGTGAACATACAACGAGACACTCACAGTATTTCGTAACACTTTATTGTGGCACTGTTTGGCACATCCCCATAGTTGTATGCCTTACACCCTTAATTAGGATTTAATTGTATATATTGATTTTGTTGTGAATTCATAGTTTGAGTTTCTTCTCATATTGTTTTTGCGAATAAAGCTATATTCTATATTTTCATTTTTTTTTATTTTCCATTTACCGCAGTTTATGTCCAGAATCATGCCAAGTTATTGTTGCGGTTTTTTAAATTTTACAGCTGCTTGGTTATATGTTTATTAGTGAAGTTGATATGTACCGATTTTAATTCATCTAACTTTATTTAACATTTTTTGCTTCAATAAGTAATTCTATCAGCGGCCTGTTAAGTTTTTCAGAAGTATTTTCTATTTCTTGTTCCTCTGCCATGTTGCAATCGTAACATTTTCTATTTGTGGCATATCATACGTGTGCAACAAATAGAGTCTCAGCCCTTAGTAGAGTCTCCAATTACTCGAACCATCAACTACTCGAGTATCGAATATTAAAATTTTAAAATACTCGAGTACTCGAATACTTTCGAGTATTTACCAAATGTACCAAAATAGCTATTATTCAAATTCGTGCATATATAAATAAATAAATAAAATACTTAGTATGTTAATTTTTACAATTATTTTAACTTCCCGAACATACTTTTTAAAAACAATAATGTAAAAAGTGTCTCGAATTTAATATTACTGCTAACCTTTGGTTTTATTATTCCCGTTATGGAAAAAACCCTTTCCGTTGCTGTTGATGTTGGTCTTATTGTCATTAACGCGTTGAATAAGGCTTCTAATTTATATCTGTTCGCTTTTTATAGATATAAAATTTTTTGAACTCTCTTTTTATGTTCTCTTCTTTCATTCCCTTTTCTGCTTTTCTTTTATTTCCTTCGACTATTGCCAAAATAGCATTTTGTAATTCTTTTTGAATAGATTTTTTTTCTTAACAATATACAATATTCTACTCCTGATTAATGCGAAGAATTTAAATCCATATCCTTCGAAGATGTATTTGGGTGAATCCCTTTCACTCTAGAGCTAAACGGTTCGCAAAGAACTGACTTTACTTTAAATGCCTTTAAAACACACGATCGTTTTGATTTATATTTTAAGCTGAGGGATCAGTATAAACAATTTACAACACTTTACGCTACAACTGCATCGTCATAAAACCTAATTTTTTTTTTTTGTTGATATTTCATATTGTTCATTGCCATAAATTAGATAAGTCGGGACTGTCGAACAGAAAACACAAAAGAAATTTCTCTAGAGAAAAGAACTATGAAAAAATTATACCTAATAGTAACCACTCTAACTCGGGACTTCGGGCATAAACGCCAAATAAAAGCAAGACGTTAACCTTTACCGGACCGAGTTAAAGTTATTTTTGTTTCTGAAATATTTCAAATTTTTTTAATTTCGAGTATTAATCGAGTAATTTTCAAAATACTCGATTATCAAGTACTTGAAAAATAGACAAAAATACTCGAGTATCGAGTACTCGATTACTCGAATTGGAGACTCTAGCCCTTAGACACTTCCTTGTGGGACTCTAGTTCTTTTATTTCAATTCAGAACGGTAATTATATTTTAAATAATTTGTTGGAAATGTACGATTCAGGTGGTTCTACATATTGATTTAGTAGTATGCATCCTTTTTAATCAAGCCTTTATCAAAAGCTTGAGAAACATCTAAGGAAATACCTGAATAAATATATCTTTCTTCTAGTATTTTTCCTATTAAATCAGTGATCGATTGTAGAATATGAATTTTGAAAACCGAACTGATCAGGAGTTAGAAATCGCTTTTTTCTTCTTTATTATGGGTTTCATTCGTTTTAACAGAAGTTTTTCGAATACTTTAGATGTTAATATTATTAATTATATGTAGGTCGGTACGATTTAACTTTGTTTATTAGTTATCCTGGCTTGAAAATCACTAATACTTCTGCTATTTTTCAGGCACATGGCAAATGTTTGAATCAAAACACTACATTAAATAAATATATTAGTTTAACTACTACTTTTTTTAAACTTCTTCATAATTATGTTCATTATTTAGTCCAATTCCGGTGCTTTATTTAAACAAATATTAGATATTATTTCTATTGCTACTTCTTATATATTTTATTCATTCATTTTCTTGGTTTACTATTTCTCTTCATGTGTCGTTGTCCTGTATTTTAATTTTATAACTCTACATAAGTTTTTTTTTTAATTTAACAGTGTATTTTATTTTGTATATGTAGGTTAAATAGAGTAAGAGATCAAAGCGCACAGGAGCAAAAAATATTTTGTATTATAATATTTTATTAAAATTATTTTTTTTAACCCAATTTTAGAAATGAAATTAAAAGAATATTTAAAATATAAACAATGTTAAAAAATACAATTTTTAATTAAATGTTTATAATTTGCCAATTAACGCAAAGCGTCGTCCGTATCTCTCGTCCAAAGCACAAAAGCTCTCCCGCCAAAGAATCGTATTTAAAGAAGAAGCTTCTTCTTCTTCTTCTGTTTCCCACTGTGAGAACTACGGCATCTGGCTGGGCGCCGAGTTGAATAAATTCATTTGTATCCCTTTGTTTGCCGAGTGTGATTTATTTTACGTGAATTTTTCCTCATCAAGTGGAAGAGGAAATTCTCGTCATTAGTCATTTCGCCGCTGAAAAAGCTCACCCCGCCTCTCATATTCGCCCTGTGATGCTGCTGTGTTTCGCTCCACTTTTTTTTAATGACGCCGTTAGGGTTACCAGAAATAACATTTTGTGGGATTTGAATAACGAGAGCAGAGGTGATAAATTAAACAACTACCGCTTTCCCGCCGAGAGAGCTTGTTATGTATTATTTTTGATAATTCTTAAAGCATTCCCTTAATGTTTTTTACATTCAATGATACAAAAATTGTATATTTCTTTACGAAAACATCTAAAAATATGTATTTTCTACACTACTCATTTACTCTAAGTAATTGGGTAGTGCAGAAAATAAAACTTTTATACAATAAATTATTAAATATAGAATAAAATGCTTGTTAGTCAATAAGAGCCGTTTTAATGTTAAAATAAAACATTTAATTAATTATTATTCTTTTATCAAAATATGGTATTATGGTCGTCTGACGACGACGAGTGGTGGTACGCAGAGGCATGTATCGATTAATAGCGCAAAGCTGCGTCGTCGTTTATCTTATCGTAAATATCTTAGATTAGCAAATGGATCGTGAAAAACGTTAACAACATAGTTTCTTAGTGTCAAAATGGCATTGTTTTTTTGTAAAATTGATTTCTAATGCAAATTTATTTATGTTTTAAAATTGTGCAAATATGCTACTGACTCCTTCATCTAAAATTCAGTATATTATACATTTGTTAAAATAAAAATTTAAAACGCATTGTGTGCAACAGCTATTGGCAGTTCATTATATTATAAGCTATGCATCATTTTTATATTAGTGAATAGTCTTGCAACTAAACTTATATTCCAATGCATTTGATGGAGTATTTGTGAAAAATCCAAATAAAATATACCAGCTTTCCGTACTTTAAAGATGCTGATAGTCGATAAATATTCGAGAAGCACACAACCGGATGACGTCATAGAGTGGTGCCAAGGCGCCCATTGTATCCCAAAATCGCACTTTATCGAATACGCGAGCGCCTTAAAGCTCTCTCGAGTACATAATATATAAAAAAAAACATTTTACTTTCGAAAGTGGTCATCCGTCTTTTATCCGTGTCCCGCCAGCCAGAATCCGATGAAGACAGAGCTAAACATAACTCTTTTAAAAAGCCTCCCCCGCCGGATACTACACACAGGTAGATAAGATTTCGAATAAGGGATGAACCGTATAAGTCAAGCTTAACTTAATTGCCCGACAGCCTAAAGTTAGCGATATGTTATTCTGATGTATCGGGGATTCGGTAGGAGAGAATTATATAGGAAAGGCAAGGGAAGAGGTGGATTATATATTCAGATCGTTAAAAGTATCCTTGTTATTTTGTTTAATTGGTTTAAAAGTTTTGCTAACAAGCCATGAATTAAGCGATGGTGGAATAAAAAAATATTTCTGTGAATAAATGATGACCGTTCTAAAAGTTACCGAATAATATTTTATATTTTTTTGGTTTCTGATATTTTTACAATCTGACTCTGATATTTAATCTTCGGTACACTTATTATATGATATTAAACAAATCATTTTTTATGATATTTTATTATATAACAAAAATAACAATAGCAAAAGCATTTTAATAAAAAGGAAGTATTGCAACTACTGCGACTACAAATAAAATATTGTAAAAACATATAACTTTTGAATCGATTTAATAGCCATAATTATTTTTCTGAGATTTTATTTTTAAAGAACAAATCCTAATAAAGTGCAATCATTTTACGGTTTAAAGCCCCTTGGCTGACTAAATAAAATTAAAAAAAAATATTGTTGAGCTATCAAATGTTGCAATTGTATTAAAAAACTAATTGATCAGCGTATCGTTGGTCGCCAGCTAAAATTGAAACTTGTTTATGAATTCTTTTTATAGTAAAAAAGATTACCTTGCCTTAGAACAAAAAAAACTATTTAAAAAACTATAGAAAATTACTCTAAAATGCTATTTTTAAGTAAGAAAGTTTGAAAGTATATTTGTTTTTAAGATCCTAAGTATAATAGAAATCAGTGCCAAATTTTATTGAATTTAATAAATTATTGAATTCAAGCTAGTAAAGAAAGAGCAACTTAAAAAAAGGCATTGGTACCTGAGAAAACAAGAGTAATAGAAAGATTTGTATTAAATTAGATAGATCATATTAGGAATTCTACAAACTAATTATAATCATGAATAGATCCTAGTTGTGATAATGCCTAGTCACAACATCACATAGACGCGCTATTTTAAAAACTCAGTAACTTTTTGATCATCCCTCGTATAACGAAGCCGTAACGATACTTTCAAAGTCTGGATATTAAGAAAAAAATAAAAGTTTTATTGGATTTTATGCGGGTTTTAAATAATGTGCTTTGATTTAAAATTTATCATTCGGGTCGCCGAAACTTGGGCTTATCCATGGGGATGGTTTTCGGGGAGTGGGCATCCCCTGCTAGACCATTTTTATCAAGATGTCGCAGGGGGTTGGCCCCAGTCCACGGATCCAGAGTCATTATGGGGTGTATGTAACGACGCCGCATAACTTTCTCTCTCACACTCTCTGTTGGATGGGGTGAAAAAAAAGTTTTTTCGCACCCTAATTCCCCTAACCCCGTCCGGGATAAGGACCCAGAGTTTTCGAAACGTATCCGAGAGTTTTTCCTGTTCTCGCCCTGTCTCGTTCACCTGTCGAAATAAAATACCTGATCACATTTACATACTTAATTGAAAGGAAGCACCTACAGATTTGTCTCGTTATGTAATTCAGATAATTTACAATAATTCACGGGAGTGAACGAAAATCAATATGCGTATATCAACCCTTCCTATGTACTATCTAAAAAGTTGTATGTGTTTGGTTATTATAAAATGATTTCTTTGTAGATATGCTTAATGACATACAATTGTGTATAATCTAATTATTTTACACATTTAAAGTAACTATGATTAGTTTTACGCAAAAATTAAAACACGCAGATTATATAAAATATCCGAAGCGTAATCGCGTACGACATAAAAGGTCCGCCGATATGGTTCACGTATTTGTTTTACTTGTAATACAATATTGTAATAAGATAATTTGATTTAGTTTATTGAGGCTATATTGTAAATAAAAATATGAGCTTTAATTTAAAAATCATAGTTTTTTTTTCTATTCTAGATATTTATATAAATTGAATCTCTGAGGCAGTAGTACGTTACACAAAGAAAAAGAAAAACCTCGATGAATAATAGGAAGCAATT
The DNA here is from genome assembly GCF_051122295.1 of Plectrocnemia conspersa. Classification (NCBI taxonomy): domain Eukaryota; kingdom Metazoa; phylum Arthropoda; class Insecta; order Trichoptera; family Polycentropodidae; genus Plectrocnemia; species Plectrocnemia conspersa. Next base: position 25,549,712 of record NW_028277177.1, on the reverse strand, counting down.
GTAGAGGGAAACAATGTATTCAAACACGCATTTTCTTTTCAGAGACGACGCGAAGGTCGTATCATCTGGCAGGTTCTCGTGTGGTGTGAGGCCAGCACGAAAGATAGTGGGACACGAGAAATTGAGCGGAAGGCTTTCGCTCAAACTTACGAGCTGCTACGCGAACTTTGTTTCCAGGGGGTGCTTAGTTTTTTCCTTCGTAGCACATTACCCGGACTCGGTTCTCAAATGGGGTGTTGCGACACACTTGTTACTCGCCCGTGCCAAGATTGCAATAAAACGGTAGCGACAATAAGACGTGTCTCATTGTTGAGGAGTTGTGTTACTAGTGCAAGGTCATGGTGGCATAGGGACCAATTTACAAGCCAAATTATATTCAAAAGATCAGATTTTCAAGTTAAACCTTTTCATTTATTTAAAAAAAAAACATGTATAGTAGATCTTTGTTTTTGATGTTACTTTCTTCTTAAAATCGTTGGTACTTGTTTTTGAGCGCGTGTCTTTGAAATTTCTATTCCGGTTTTACGCCACCTGTTTTACATCATAGTCCACCGTATCCCCACCACGTGCGTTGCAAGGAATTGTAAGAATGCAGGCGTACTTATTGACGGCTGCTAGTTCCACGTGCACCGCTCGCAGGACTTAAAACACGCGTGTGTGTATTTTGTTTCTTGATTTGTCCAAAATATATATTAGTCACTACAATATATTATTTTTAATCATTTAATCATTTTATTTACTCTCGCATAATAATCCAAATAGCACACTCTAAAACTTATATTTATATATGACGTTTGTTAAAATAGGTCACGTCAAAATTTGGGTCCCTTATTAGGCATCAATTAAACATTTATTCTTTGAATAATTACGTTTAATTATAACGCGATAAGTTTTAAGTTCAATATGAACATAACGTTCACGTGTAGTACTTTATATTATGGGTAATTATTAATCAAAGCGTGGCTAATGATAATTTGATGTGCGTTATATGTTTATGCTGTGTTGGTTATATATTATATAAATGTAATACACTTACATATAATATACAGAATTCCTAATAATGCCTTGTGATCATTATCACTTTGATCTAATAGTTTAAAATACAGGATATATAATACAAACAACAATGGATTACGAATTCTTATATATAATGAATCATTATTGTTGAATTTTTTAAGCTACTTTTAATGAAAATATATTATTTTGAATTTGCTATCATAAAACAAATCTTTTGTAAGAAGAATAAGTCATTTAGCTTTTTTTACAAATCTCGTGAAACATAATTCATTAAAAAATCTTGTTTAAAATGCAAGCAAAGCTTTTACTTAAATGTTTAGAAATTTCAACTTCTAAGAAAATGTAGTTTAAAAGTGTGAAAATAAAATAATTTTTACTTATACTTTTTCACTTTTTAATGACATATTTTTTATAAATTTATAATTGAAAAAAACTTTATTGTCCACCTTGTATATGTTTACATTTCTCATAATCAACGTGCTATATAAACATCACACAAACGAGTATTCATTGTTTTTAATATAAAAACGTATTCTAAAGACATTTTTCTCTTTCAACTGCATGGTAGGGGGTGCTTGGGAGGCACCAGTTTTATTTATTAAACTGTGCAGCGGGTTGTCTTGTAGTACACACGATCCCCCGGGATGTTTCTTAGCTCGTAATGCAGCACAATATCTCACCTCACAGTGCTGACTGAAAATCGTCAATTTTTATCCCAAGACACCACGAACTAAGTATAGAATAAAATAGTTTTTTTTTACTAAAATGTATAAACATATATATACTATATATTTACTTAGTTTAATAATAAAATATTTTATTTATTCTAGCCAAGTGCTATCAGATTATTGCTCTTTTGTATTATTTGATGTTAAGACGCTCTGCGTTACTGAACTCCATTTCGCTATTCAAACATTGCCATCCAAAACACGTCTCGATTGCTTTAATTGGGATCTGACCTTGTTTTGGTGTGATTACAATATCGGAAAATTACTACAGTGCCTGTTATTGTGCCAATGTATAAGACCGTGCGCGTTCAATATTTGTAACAAAGCGAACGTAATATCTGAGCAAAGAGCAATCAATATTTCGGTACAATATGTCATCATTATTAAATTCATTACGTTTTAGATTATCCGACTATTAGATTAATAAAGAACATAAATATTATATATATACTTACCATCAGATAGTAATTTGCAATTCTTCATTATAATTTATTAAACTATTATTAAAATTGTAATATTTTGATGTAAGCACTAAATCAAATAATTTTTAAATGATCCAACTAAGTGAAGTTTTAATGAGACAATGTAGAGAAAATATAATACTGCATAATTATATGATCACGTCTGCTTCCCTCTTCACAGCAATCCTGAAATTTACAGATGCATACAAGACTAAGACTAATTTATAACGAAATAACTTTAGCTATTGAAAAAGTAAGCAGGTCAGTATATATTTGTATTTGGTACTGTCGCGTTAATGCTAGTGGTTCAGATTTCTTCCAAAATATTTGGTCCTTTATATTTGAATAAACTGTATATTTCTATTATATATTTAGAAACATTTATCCATTTAATCAGTTTTAGAAACATAAGGATTAGACTCACATTTGAAAGGTGTTTTTGTGTTTGATACCTCCATATATGATATAATCTGCGCTTATGCTTATAGGATGTGAAAATATAAATATGTTTGAAATATTGTTAAAATTAAATTTTATTTAAAATAAGTTTTACTATAATATATTTTTTTTTATTACAGGTGAGACTTATAGAGCTTATATTAACCACACATATATATGTAAGTTTATTATTCTATTAAAAAAATTTGCAATGGTAAAACATTTAAAAATATATGTTCTATAACTAATATTGTTTTAGAATACATTGTAGGACGTTTACGGGCGATTAAATTCAACAATAATATCTAAAATCGTAAATTAGAGTGTCCTTTCGTAACTTTATATTAAAATCGATAGTCATTTGTATGGTTATAGAAATATTAACAAACCTGTTGTGGTCTTGTGCATGTATAATATATACAAAAGTCAGTCCACTTTTATTACAAGGAAAGAATTTGTTCCATTCTTTATTAAAAAATAATACTGAAATTATTTTTATATAAAAATCCATTGAGAATCAGACTCTTAGCACAAGAATGGCACCCTTATGCACTCTGGGGGTGCTGAACTTTTGCGCGCATTTTGCACATGCAACGATCCTTGGCCATAGCCTAACCCGCACATGTGCATGAAGTCTCCTCCCCAGGGTCAGGGGCTCAAAAAGCGATTGGCCGCATCAAAATTCCGGACCCGCAGCAGAGGGCACTCCATTACTGACGACCCTCGCTCACCCAGAGCCGGGGTTGACATCGGCGATTTTTCACAAGGCAAAGGGACCTCGACTTACAAACGACATATTAATGCGAGAATCGCTCTCTAAAATACATACCTATATACAAGGTGGTTAACAAATTTATTGCTGTTGAAATTATTATATATTCCTTAAAACTTCAAACACCATCCGATGTTCATAAACAAATTCGTTTCAGTAGTATAATTATCAGTGAGTATTACGAATAGTTTTTTTTCTTATAGGATATTTCAAATAATGTAAATTATAAATAAAGCAGAAGTGTGCTGTTTCGAAACATTGAATAAACATTTGACTGGATTTGGAATAACTACACTAAAAAAATAAATTTAATTAAAAGTAATCATTAAGTAATCAAAGCAAAACCCAATAGCAATATTATTATATGGTAATTATTTTAATATTTTTTATTTTTTTTTCTATCATTTCATTATTTAAAAAAATCATGACTTAAAAAATCATAGTGTCAAATTTTTAAAATTTTAAAATACAAACTAAAAGTATGCTTTGAAATTTAATTTTTTTGTTACATGTATTATTATTTTTCATATAGCTAAGGATTTTTCTCCTTCTCTATATTGAAGTTATTAATTATGTTTTCACCTTACTTTTATCAATTTTTAATATAACGAATTTTTCATTACAAATATTTAGAAAATTACATTAAAATAAAATTTATATTTTTATTTCAAATTGCGTAAATTTTGTACCACCCTGTAGTTCCTTCTGCGGCACCCAAATCGTGTTCGCGTTCGATGTTAATAATAATAGATTGGCTCGTTTTTCTTCGACATACTAGGTACTACTTTTGCACATTAACGCCCTAAGGTCCAAAATCTGTTCGTCTGCCAACGTCGCCGGTAATTTGTCAAAGGCGCCTCGCGGCGGTGCCAGATATTTGTTTTCGTTATTCTAAAATCGTCGGGAATTTGTCTTAAAATATGACTTTATTATTCGAAACGCTCTTTGACATTGAAGCGTCCTTATAAAATTCAAGTTTTTTTCTTCTGAGTGCAAAAAATAAATTAAAAATATTATACGAAGGTTGCTTATATATTTCTTTACTTTTTTATCAAAGGTGTGCTAGAATTAAAGAAAAAATAAATCTTACACACTTGTAAGGTTTTTGGCCACAATTTTAATATGTCTATATTATATATATGTTTAAGTAATTATATTTTTAACGGTCTATTGGTCGCTTTTATTCTGTATTAGAAAGAAGTATTACTTATCAATCAGGACAGAATCGTAAGAATCGATATACTGGTTTAATAATTAAATACAACAACCGTTCAAACTTGACGAATAGTATATATTTATAGCCTCAATACATATATTCCCATAATTTAATAGAACTACCCATCAATAAAAGCTTTAATTACATACAATATTTTTTATCGTACGAAAAACGACGACAACCTACTTTATAAGGACTTTGTGGTATGCACGAAGTATTTTTTTCTATTTGGAAAATAATTTTTACAATATTTTTTTTTTACAAACACAATACAATTTGTTACTGGTTTATAGCCATGCTTATTTTTATAATTAAGTAATTAGCTTAAATATTTTTATCTTAAAATAATTAAAATGAAAAATAAAACGTTTATTTTTAATTTTAATTTTTAGTATATTTACCTAAAGTTTTAGAATCATTAACATATGTTCTTCAACCTCTAATTTAGTTTGTGTTTATATTCAAATTAAAGGTTAGTGTAGCTTAACAGAATATTTTTGAGGTATTTTATTAAAAAATAATCAACAAAATTGAATGACAATTTTATTTTGTTGCTGATATGTGAAGGCTATTTATTAAAATGGTTTTGTAAGATTAGGATAAAAAGTGTTTAATATAAAAAACAGTATTGCTATTGTAACTCCACACCAAGCAAGCATATATTATAACGAGTCTGATAAATTGTGTGTATATTTAGATTTTATTTTTGTAGTAAGCACGTGAAGGGCTTGCTGCCGTTTTGTGACCTTGATGCTGCAATGACAGCAAGCTCTTAAGAGCAAAGTTTAAAAATGTTTTTGGTTAATTTAAGCTTAGAATCCATATGTCTCAGATATCTAACTGTAGAGTTTTCAGCCGCCTGCACAATTTTTTATAATTTTATTGGCATTAGTTTCATTTAGAATAAACAGGAACACGTCACAAAAGTAAGGCAATAATTGGTAGTAATTGTTAAAAAAATTTAAATATTTGTAGGCAACTGTTGTAGCACATTGATCATTCATAACCACCGGATAATTGTTTTATTTGCGCTAAGTAATTCACTTTACCCTGCGTATTATTATTCTACATTTTGGTTACTGATTGCATCTTGATTTTCTCTATTTTAAGGCGTGAACACAGGTGTGTCTATTAAGCAATGCAATTGACTCGCATATATCTTCATCTGCGTTTTTCCCAAGCTGCCTAGAACCATAATTTCAAATGGTTACAAAGACAGCCACGGAGTCACAGCAACAGAGATCAATTAAAAACCACATCGACATGAGTAGCATCTACTGAGCATCGCAAAAACATCTCACTACAAATCCACCCGTTTTACTAAAAATCACAGTCGACAATTATACAACTCGACACGTCAAAAAAAAATTTTAGACTTTCAAAATCTAAATTTAAATTTGTTTATAAAATATACTTTTACTAGCTTTTTCTCAAGCCTGAAAATCCGAAAATAATATTTTAATTTTACGCGTGTTTTTTTGTAGTAAGCGAAATATGCAATACAAATATTACCTTTTTGTGAATCTACTGTATTGCGCGTGTATATCATTTAAATATTAATATATGCGCTTCTGTTGAACTCGTTTTACATGATCTATTGTTTCCAGTTAAACTCTTTAGTTACTGACCATGGCTTTGGACTTCAGTATATTTATATAGAGTCTCAAGCTCTTATAATTATTACTATTAAAACTAAATCGTTGCTCAAATTGTGTAAGTACACATACGTTATTTCTATTTCCGAACGTCTTTACGCCTCAGTTTGACCCAAAAATTTTATGTATCTTAAAAATAAAAATGCACAAAGCAAGATGTTTCTCGTGTTGTTTGCGTACACTTTTATTGCACATTCCTTTCTCAAAACGTCGATGCAAATTGTTCAGGGGTAATAAATTGTGCCGGCGAAGGGGTTGAAAGGAGAATTGAAGACAAAACAGAGGGGCCGTAATCTAATCCAAACATCCCTCTTTGATGTCAAAATCCGGCCGGCCATTTAGGCAACGGGCGCTCTGTGTCTTATAAAGTGAAATGGACTCGCGGTAATATGCGGCCCGGGGGCAACGGCCCGTTTGACACTCGTTCATGACTGCTCCGGCCGACAAACAAACTAATGGCCGTCTGAGAAATTTCGCTTTGATATCATCGGGGCCCGTGGTGAGATAATGAAGTGCGACCCTGTAAGCGACAAAGGGATGAACGTGATGCTCCTTTGATGGGAAAAAATGTAGTCTTTGTGTGTTAATTGGATGATGTGCTATTAAATTTTGCGGCGGCGGGTTTTATCTTACTTTTGCGTCGAGATCAAAGATGTTTGTAAATTTCGTTAATGAATGGAATATTTTACTTAGATGTATTTAATATAAAAAAATCAGTATATAAAATGTAATGGTTTTATAAAGTACTGAAAATTTTCACGGCTCACTGATAAATACCTACTAATTTTTAACAAAATATGGACACATTTTTTATTAGTATTACTTTTATTATTATTATTAAATATCAATACCTTTAGTAGATTTTTAAATTTAATCATAAATAAATTAAAATAATGGTATGTGATGTGTTGCATTTATTCGTAAATAAAAAAGTCATTCTACTATATATTAAACATTAAATAATATTTTTTTGTATTTATTTTGCCTATAACTCATTTGTAAAAATAATCTTTTTTCATATTTCTAGTCTTTTTAATTATTTAATACATATTTCGAAACACGATTGAAAGTTCTGCATAATTTGAAAAAGATATTAATTATTAGCATAATCTTATGCAAAATTTGTACTTGTCTGTTTTCTAACATTGATAAAATACATTTTTTTATATTTGTTCCTGGAGCAGATAATGATATTTAGTTTGCAAAAACAAACCCACAAACTTTTAAAACAATCTTTCTATGTGAGCCTTAACTTTTTATTAAATATTATTTTAAATTCTTAAGTAAGATTTTTTTTTATTTAGTATAACTATCATATTTTTCCCTATTTTTGTCCTGCATAATTTAAGTCTCTATTCTAAATAATCAAATATGGTGTAAATGAATTATCTGTTTTTATAATAGTAGTTTTTATTAAAAATATTCTACAAATATCATCATTAAACACTGAAATATTTAACAGCTTTGCAATAACTATTTCTAAAATCACTTATTTACATTACTCTAACTACTTTATTAATTGGCTAATTTTTTTTAATCATACAAAATGTTTTTACAATTTCTGTATAAATAATTTAAATTTTCATTTATCTTGGATCACTTATTTATCATGGATTAAACTCATTCTTTTGATTTTATAAAATGTTTAACAGTCTCTGGTTTATATAATGAACAGTGATCTATATTTAAAACATTACAATCTTTTTTGATCTTCACAACTATTTATTATTATTGATAGTCTAATCCAGTGGTTCTTAACCTTTTCAAAGTCACGGTGCACTTTTGATCATGGGAAAAAGTAGCGGTGCACCATAATTTAGAGGTCGAAAAAAATATGTGGACATAATTTTTATTACATATTTTAAAAAAATAATAGTTACATACAAAATTACATACAAATTTTTTACATATTTTTTTAAATTAAATTATATAAAAAAGTTTAGTATTGAAAATAAATTTAGTTAGTTAATTTTGCCCTAGAACCAATTTTTAATTACGTGTTTTATTAAAAATATTTGTATTAATATTTAAAGGTGCTCTTTGGGTGGCAAATCTAAGTGGTGCATTTTCCCCCCTTTGTTTACCCAAAATAACGTTCCTGCTTAACATAATGGAATTTATATGATTAATCAAAAATTAATTATTGTGATACCTGAGCTTGTTGGCTTTTGCAGATATCAGAAATATTAGGTCGAATATTTTATGTAGTTACCCTGAATTCTTCGTTTACATTTTTTTCTGTCTTTCTCGTTTTATAGTTTTCATATTAGTTGTTGTTAAGAAACCAAGCTCACACAAATATGATGTTGAAAACTGTAACAAAATTTTCAGTGCCTTCATGTAAAGAACTGAATATCCCTCTTGGACAGAAATCCAAAAATTCTTCATAGTTATTTCGGAAAATTTAATTTTTAGAGTACGATCAGTCGACAATGAGACTAATTTGATGATTTCGTATTCGGTCATAATTTTCTATATTTAAGAATAGAAAATAATGTGCAATATTTTCTTCCAATGAAGTTAAATGTTCTAATATTGCGGAAATAACTCCCTTGGGAATGTTTTCGTTAAGTGAAGGAAACATATCTACTTTTTTTTCTATTATTCGATTTTTCGAAAGAGTTATTTTTTTCGAAATCCTGTCAATTTGTCAATGGATGTCATGAATTTTTCGTATTTTCCTTGAATGCTTGTGTTAACGTTATTTAAGTAATTTAAAATATCTGCTAAATAAGCCACTTTAGCATACCAATCATTATTCTGAAGACATTTTACAAAATCATCCATACCTTCATTTCGAAAAAAGATTAAAAATTTATTCTTAAGTTCTATCGGGATAAAACTTTACCCTTAGATAAACACCTGACTTCAGTGTGAAAAATCAAACACTCGTACATAGCTTCCATAGAAATGCAAAGTTTTTTAAACATGCGTGTTTTTAAAGGTCTCGATTTTATGAAATTCACTATATTTACAACTTGATCTAGTACATATTTTAGTGCTGCTGGTAATGTTTTCGAAACTAAAGATTCTCTATGTAAAAAACAGTGAGTAGATATAATATTAGGTTTTCTTGTCTTTGCAAGGGCTACAAATCCTTTAAATGAGCCTACCATTGAAGGAGCACCATCCATACAAATTCCAACACATAACTCCCATAATATTTTAAATTGTTCTAAATATGAATAGATAAGATGAAAAACATCTTGTCCTGTCGTATGCTCCTTAAGTTCTTTGCAGCATAGATATTGATTCACTATTTTGTTTTGATTTATAAAACGAACGAATCCTACTATTTGTGCCTTACCGCTAATGTCAGTAGATTCGTCGACTTGTAAAACAAAATATCACTTGGAAAGTTTATCGTTAACTGTTTTCTCAATATCATCCGACATATTTAATTATTTTTTTTATTGCATCGTTTGAAAGAGGAATTTTCATAATTTTCTTCTTGCTTCATCACCAAACATAATTTTTCCTATTTCACAATATGCAAGTAAAATTAGAGACTGCTATAGTATGTGGTTTTAATTGTACAGCAATCAATTCAGCAATCTTGTATGAAGCCAGTTGTGCCTTATCGGAAATTTTAACAGTTTTTTCAAAATATTTCGCTTGCTTATTTTGCGTGCTTAACAATCTTTTAAAGTAATCTTTACTTTTTGATGCAAGATCGGCGTGCTTCGTAGTGAAGTGGCGATTTAACTTGTCAGTATACATCGCGCTATTGGACAGTTTTTCTCCACATACAACACATAGTGGAATGTGATATCCTTCTTCATTGATGCTAGTAAAACTGAAACGTAAATATTCTTCAGAATACTGTCCATTATTTTTTTTGATTTTACTGGATATATTTTCTTTTGTATGAGACGTATGATGTCTAGTAACATCTTCACTACTTCTTCCACTTGTACTCCCAGTGTAATTAATAATTTGGTCTGATTCACAATTTCGTTTGGTAATAAATTTATCCATTGTGGGGTATCACGACTCTAATAAAATATAAATTGATTGAAACATTAAGATTTTACTATTTTGCGGAATTTTTGTTTTTACCAATTTTCTCGCGGTGCACTTGCAATAAGTTCACGGTGCACTGGTGCACCGCGGTGCACCGGTTAAGAACCACTGGTCTAATCAATCCTCACCAGGTGATAAATATTATATTGCATCGTAGCTTTAATACTTACGTAATTTAAAGTTGTAATGAACACGCACAATATATTTTATTTACATAATTGATTTATTAAAAAATAGTAATAATTCTCTTTTTATATATATTTCTTAATATAACAAGGCAACATACATGTATAACCAAAATATTACTGATATATATTTAAATATTACCGATTGCCTATATAACTGTAAAGTTGTAGATAATAACCATGACAAGAAATAGTATGTAAATAGCATAAAATTTTAAATTTAATTTAATTATGATTAATAAATAAGATATAAAATTAAATCATTATTAAATAATCTATAGTAAAGTAATATGTTAACTCAGTAAAAATTTTCAAAACCAAAACGCAAATTAACGAAAACAATGATAAAAATTCTAAAATTTAAAGTCCCTGCTTGCGATAATTGGCGCAAGGTTAGACACTCAGAGGTGGCTACTGTAGACAAAGTATTTTTTTAATAAACATTTTAGAAAAAAATAAAGAAAGTGGCATATTTATGGCTTATGTTTTTGAACCGGTAATAAATTATAAGTTACGCCTAATCTATTGTATATTTAAGGTTAGAAAATTATGTTTTTACTTACTTGTTTTGCCTAATTGCTTAAAGATATTTAGTAAGTCATTGTTTACCTTCAATACGATAACGAAAATATATCCAAAGTTATTATATGTATAAAGAATCTTATTTTTTTAAATGATTAAAATGCAAATTAAATATATGTGTTAACAAGAAAGTTTTGTTTTAAATAATTTATATTTAGACATTTATTATAATATTATTATTATATTTTTGAACTTAAATAATATTAAATTTTCCATTAATAAAAGAAGTTGTATTTGTAAGATTAAAATAAACAATATCTTATCTCTTGTTACAATGTATAATATAAAATACTTACTAGGAAAAAATGATAATAAGCCATATTTTTAGAACTCTCAGTAGGTCGGAACGATAAAACTTTCTAGGAATTTTGCCAATGTCTTAAACGTACCCATTAAAATTATTGAAACTTATAGCTGGCATTTGAGAGTATATGAAATTACTTTAATATTAAAATTATTACTAGACGTTAAAAATAAGAACATATGTGTTTGACAAAATTAATAATGTTTAAATTATTTCTCAGTCTTTTGAGGGTTGATAAAATATACTTTCATCAAAGCAGTACATAAAACATATTATTATATTCAACATCCACACAAATTTACGACCAAGCCCGCGCCCGAAAATGCTTAGATCCGCCTCCTCATGGATTACTTGCAAGGAGCATTCGCATAAAAGTTAATGCGTCTTCTTCGTATACTGTGTGTTTATACGCGTAGTATTCGCCTTTAATATTGTTTGTTTTTCATATATTTTCTCCCGGGGCCGGATTATGCTTTTATCTTTAATACTCTGCGTCTTGTAAGCTCTGCTCGAGGATAGGGCGGAATTGATTCCTTGACGTGAAGGGTTTATTGCAATCCTCGGGTGATTTATTGCAGAGGAAAACTCTCCGCCGAAAAACTTGAAGCCTTCCCCAGACTCGAAAATAACTTTGGAGAATGAAGGCTAGAAAAAAAATCCAATTTCTTCCCAGCCTAATTTGGTAATGTGTCAGATTAACACTTAGCGCTCGCTTTGTGTTTGTTTGCCTTGACGCTTTGTGTCTGTGTGTGTTGGTGTTTAAAGTTTTCGTACGAAAGTTCACTACGTTTCGGTGGTTTCACGTAACCGCTGGAATTTCAATTTTCACAAACTGGAAACCTGGATTCGTTCTCTTTCTTACTAGTGAGATCTTTCTTCAGTGCACTTTTTATATTATTGCGGGGGATGGTTGTGCTGTGTATAAGAAAATGCAGTGTAATTGCATCTTGGCACGAGGAAAGTTCACGTACTATGGATAGCATGGACTTTCAGCAAGCTTATAATTTTCTTCGTATACTACAATTATATAATACCTCAGAAATAACATTTTACATTTCTTGCACACTTTTTCTTAATGTAACGTTGAACTATTATATTGAAATATTATTTTACCCTAAATACCATCATACATAAACATGTATCATGTTAAATATTGAGAGTGAGCGATCATGACAACGGCTAAGAGCAAGGCGGGGCTATATAGGGATGCAAAACCTATCCTTGATTTCATATTACGCAACAAATCACTGACTAATGTATTTCAAGACCTAGTTCAAATCTTATTTGTGTCTTAGTGTTTTTTTAATTTACTATCGTGTCTTTCCTATTAAAATTCTGATCGATCATCAAAGATATAATTCACCAAGATTTTCATTATCTCACAAATAAATATCGTTATTACTTATATAAATCGAGATAGGTATTGAAAGTTATTCAATAATGAGCTATTTCAACTCATAGAGAATGTCCTACATGTATTTAAAAAAATTGCTAAATTACACTGTAAAATATTTTCGCGCTCTTTTTGTTCACTGCATTTTTATTTTAGTTATAATATTAATTGTTGTCCTACAAGTTTCTATTATACCTTTACACAAAATCAAAAACGTGTACTTTGTCCTTGCTTAACTTAAAAATAAAATGATGTCATTTACTCAAAATTCAACTATGCTCCGCACCAGATATTTCAGAAATCGCTTAAGGGCTGTTTACCTTACAGATTAAATTCCATTTAACGGCGTCGTTGTGCGTCGTTATGATCGCAAACACCCTCCGGGCAATAAATTCTACAATAATCAATAAACAAAGTTCGAAAGCTCCGGTTAAACAAAGAGCACTTAAAACTTAGCCCAGTAGAGATCTTAAAATTAATTCAATTTCTGCACAATGACATAGGTGCTCTTTGGCCTGCGCCGTTTTTTCACAACCGTCTTTAAAAAGGAGAAGGCTTTTCCTACTTTATAAATGAATATAAAAATGCATACAAGGGCAAAAATGGAGATGGGAACAGAGAGGGAGAGGGTTCTTTTGTGCCATTAAAAGCACCACGAGCCGCGAGGCAAAGACGTTTGTCTCCAACGTGAATAATAAAAACAAATTTTTCATACACTGCCATTGTTATCGCTGAAGAATATCACAAAGGATGAATACGTGCTTGTTGTAGTAGTACTAGGTCTCGAGTATTCAAATGTAGGGCTTTGAAGGTGCTTCGCGGATATAAACTAATATCTATTGAGAACCGGCTTAAGAAACGTGCGCTGAGAAGAGCTCATCAATCCTAATACTGTCTGAGAGGGTTCTTTGTTAGTAATCTATTGATATGCTGAATTAAAGAGTATTTATATATTTATATAAATAAATATCAATCAAAAACTGCTGATATACTTGATAAGTTTTATACAGAACTAGCCAATTGAAGTTCATAATCTAAATTTCGATATTCAGGAATTAAAAAAACGGCTACATAATTAAAATTAGTTTGAATAGATTTAATTTATGTATATTAAAATAAACGTAAATGACTATACATAAATGTTTTTATAAGTAAAATGTCTAGAAATGTCCAGAACTATTTTTAAAAAAATTACGAAAAATCGAAAACACTTATTATGTCGTTAATACCAATAAATTTGTTCTTAGGTTTATTAAATCAATAAAGTAGTGCTTAAATTCAGTATCCTTATTCTCTGAAAAAAATGATATACTTTATTTATTTAAGAAAAAACTGTTATAAAAATGATCATTTATCTAGCTATAAAATACTACATTTTCTCATATAACACTCTTATAAAATATTCAGTACATTTAAAATGGCGGTGTAATAAATAATAAAGTTGAATTAAACGAATGTGTGCTTGGTTAATATTCAAATATCTTATGATCGTATTAGCTAGACAAGTATAAAACTTTACATGAATATTCTCGTGTAGGTAGTAGTATCCAACAAATCCTATTAAAAACTTTATGTAACTTGTACGTCTTCATCTTATACTATCGAATAATATAAGGAAGATATAGAATTTTTATTTTATTTTGTCACAATTATATTATGTATTCTCACATATTTTTAATACATAGCTATAGAGATTATTCCCTAAGCAGCTTTGATATTTTATTACGCTTTTAATAATAATGGTGACATCTGGTCTTTGAGAGCCACATCAAAAAACTGCTATTCATTTATATTATAAATATCACTGATATACAAATTTTTAAACAAAAGTTAACTAAATTCAATTCGCATTTCATCATTGATCTATATGCGTTTGTTTGTCTTTGTATATGTCTTTACAAAGACAAACATAACTGACCGTTTAGGGGCTCAAAAAAATTTAAGGCAAACTCTTTTTAGGAAACAAATATTAAAAGCCTTAATAAGTTTAACTTTGAAAAAAGCAATCTCGAAATACTTATATAGTGAACGAACAACACGGTTTTCTTTCGCGTCATTACATGGTTACTCAAGCCTTTTGAAAGTGGTGACATTGATTTTAAAACCCAGATCAGCGTAGTCTACACCAACTTTTGAATAGGATGAGATTTGCTACAAGTGTATATATATAAACAATTTATTGCTTAACCAAGCTTTTTAAATTGCTGAAGGGTGGTGTCGACAATCCATCAAAACTCAGCGACTTTTAGCTGTAAGATTTAGTGTTCACAAGAAAGTCGTAATCGCGTTCTATATTATTATAGGGCGTAAGTGCTTAAAAACGCTTTTCTTGCACATCTGGCTCTTTAACGAGCTAGAAAAATACAGTAATATAATATATGATAGTTTAGCACTATAATAATTTTTTAATAATTAATAATTAAATTTAATATTCTATGTAAGTTTCAAATAATAATAATATGTCTATTAACAAGTTTTTGTATGTACATATACGTATGTATATATACATACTTCATCATGCTGCTTTGGGAAAGGGTAGGCGCGTATGGTAAGATATATTTTCTTTCGCTCGCTTGCGTGTTAAGTGACGAGAATAAATGAGAGATTAGGTTGTGCGTTAGATGCGTTCTGCGCGTCATTATCTCTCACTCACTCTCGTCACTTAACACGCGAGCGAGCGAAAAGGAATGTATCTCACCGTACGCGCCTCGGAAAGGCTATCATGATATTTGATGTTATAAAAAAGATTAATAAAAAAAATTAGGTCAGTTAGTGATGGGAAAAAAACAATTTACATATTAAAATATTCCTTATTATTTTTATTAAATTTAAGTAATTGTTTTTATACCTAAATAAAAATAGTATTTTTGATTTTCTAAAAATTTAGGTATTATTCTTTAAAATTTGCGTAATAATATTAAAAAAGGACGACAAATAGCGTTTATTAGCATAAGCAAATAGGTAGTGAATATATGCTCTTAATAATAATCATGACGTTCTTGATTTAATTTGTACCAGTAGCAAAATCTAAGCAAAAATTTACGTTAGTAAGTTAAAAAATGGCCAGTTAGTAGTAAACTTAAATACTTTTATATATTAATTAGGCAATATTATAAATATAAATATATTTTTTACTATTGTGAACTCGATATTGATTTGTCAGTATTTTATGTAACTCACTACGTTGCTCCATTTACTGTTATTTATTTTTTCTATACAAGAATACTATACATATATTTATATTCTTATAAGCATTTACTAATATTTATGCTGTGAAAATCTCATTACCATACATTTAAAAGTATCCAAAAAATAACAACTCTTAAACACGACACATTCGTAAAAAGCACCACTGTTCGAACTGCATTTACCACGAACTTTTCACGTGTTTACCAAAGAAAAAAATATTTTTGATTAATTACGAAACGCTGCGAAAGAATTTCAGTGTAAATCGAATTATTTATTGTCGGGCACACGCGATTCGGCCGAGTGAAAAATAGTTTTTCTTCTTTCGCCCTCACCTGCGGGGCAATATCGTAGAAATAGCTAAAACTGTGGTGGTTGTGGTGGTTAGTTGCACTTTAGTATGGGCTGGTGGCGACAGTGGTGCCGGTATTAGAACCGCAAACCATATTAAAGCGGTGACACCGTGAAAATTGCCACCGTGCGGTAGTTGACGTCTTCTTTCACGTGCACATCGGGTGTATAAATTACCGAATCACGACACGTGCGAGGTGTGTGCAGATTAAATATAAAAAAAGAAACGCGAGAAAATAGCACACTGTGTATGTGAGATATGCCTCTATAGTTCAATGAAAGTGTTTATTATTTTTATGCAAAAATGTTTCACCGAGATTAGTAGCAGGATTATTAGACTAAATTATATGTGTAAAATTACATGTATATTTGGATTTACTTTGTCATTTTGTATTAATACATAGATGTGCACTTCCTGTGTAATTTAAATCAGACTAGTGCACTATCTACAGTCTCTCCCTCAAGATTCTGGCATTTGATAATCTCAGATATTAATTAGAAGCCTATAAATAGGATGTGCTTCCTTGCGCCCGAGCGACGACTGTCTGTTTCTGACGACAATTTATAAGATAAATCCATTTACAAAATTAAGCGACCAGAAACTGCGGCGCATACCTGAGGAACAATGGGAACATTTTGCATCCGCAATATCAATTGTCCCCAGAATCACAATGGAAGTGCCGTGGATTAGATTGGATCTTCTCTTTCGAGGAAGCTTTAAGTCACCGTTGAGACGCCGAGTGCGTTTATCTTGAAAATTCAAGTATATTTTCTAATAATGTATGTGGGCACAAGGGTTCATCTATTATTCCGTTATCAGGTGCTTTTGGAAACTTTCGCCCGTTGAAAAGTTTTTCTATTCACACACAAGAATCGTTTCCATGTTGGCTCAGAAGTTTAATTTAAATTTCATAATAAGTGATTTTATCCGGGCTGCCGTTATATCACGCGACACAGCCAGATTTTTGGAGAATGACGAATTATGCAAATGTCTTTTTGTATAAAAAAATATTTCTCTGTAAATTTCAAGGAAAAGTTGCTTATGCATTGTGTTTACTTTTGCGAATTCGTAAAATTATATTTAAGTGACTTTTACAAAGCTTGCATAGAATATAAAGAGAAAGAGAACTACATTTTTTTTAAATGTAAGCAATGTATTTATATAATAAAAAAATAAGCAATATTATGTTTTAAATATATTTATTTGCATCTCTATATAAATAAATATATTTAATTTAATAATACTCTCTATGCAAATAATAATCAAAGTAGAGATCATTATAATACGTACTGCTCGTATTTTTAGAAATTATTCGTTTATTATAAAGTGCATAAGAAATATCTAAATAAATAGTGAAACAATTTTTTTTATTCTTTTTTTTATTAAATCAGACCTAATCTATTGTAGAATGTAAATTTCAAGCTCAATTTGATTTTTTCTTCATTCTATAGGATTTTAGAAGCATTTTTATAATTTATATATTATAAAGTCAAATTTGAATGCTTTATTTAAATTAATATTTACTATTACCGATAGTGTTTATTCTATTTTACATATTTTATTTCTTCATTTTCTATGTATTTTTATAAAATATTATTTTTATATACATTATTTTTTACAAACCACATTTCGCGAATTTCATTTTTAACCAACGCTTGTCAATAGTAGGTTTTTGCTTTTTTTCCTCCATTTAAATGCAGAATATGTAAAGTATGTTTAACTATTTATTTACGTGTTAGAGCAAATAAATAATTTTAACATTTAGTATTATCATTAACATTGGTAAAAAATAAATTATAAAATTACCGCGTATACGTACGACCTTGCTCCACGTTCGGGAGCGGTGTTTGTGGTAAATAGTAGTTTTAAATTAACATTTTTACTATATCATTCAACAGTAGATTTACTTTTATATAATGTGTGCTTTTTATTGTCTTACTTTCTCACATCATATTTTACTTGTTTTAAAAGTTTTGATGGAGAATACCACAGTCGTTGAGGTGAAGTTGTAAAATTGATGTAAAAGTGACGCTTATCAAATTAATTATAAACTATTTTTAAATGTATGTATGTTAAAAAAACCTACACGAACTTGAGAAACATACTAACATATTGACCTTTATTTTCCTCTACAAATAATTGAAATATCTCTTAAGAAAAGTCTCGCATTAGGATCCGAATTAGTCCTGTGGCATTCCCTGATCCGTTGCGCAACACAATTGAAGCAATAAGTGTCGGGATTGCCAAAGATTCTGCGAATTCAGCTCGCGCTTCCCGGATTGGTTGTCACCTTTCATAAGGCGACAAAGCAGAGAACCGGCAACCGGACTCCCCGGGGATCTCCAGACTAATTCTTTCATTTGCAGCCTCCCTCAGGCGTCTCTGATGACGAGAAGTTACGCTCCAAGCGAAATTGAATTTCTTCTCCAGCGCGAAGAAGTTGCTGGAAGGATCTCGGGAGGATTTGGAGCCCTGTCTTCTTATTTATCTTGCGATGGCAAAGAATCTAGAAAGAGAAATTATCGATTCTCTTTTCCATAGGGGTGAGATGTGTAATGTGCGATGGAAATGTCTCATGATTGGAATGTACAGATGTATGCAAGATGTATTTTATTTAAGGCCTGCCTGCCTGAAATAAATCAAATTACTGTACCAATTTTGTGTGACGTTCAATTATAAAAAAAATAGTGTAATATATTTTTTCTGATTTATAGTAATTATTAATGGTATTACTATACACATTATTAATTATATTTTCCAATATCAGTACTTCTACTGCATAATTTTTATGTTGAAAATATGTTATATATTTTTTTATCATAAACTAATAATTCTAATTAGGAATTTTATTTTATTCGTATTTTATTTTTGAAGCAGTTCTTATAAACCATTACTATTATGAAATATATATTATTCAGTACTATTTTACTTATGTAATATCAAATATAATGGTTATAGTCTTAGATCACATGATGTTTTTATTGCATTGTGTTTAATCTTTGAAGCACAAACCACATACAATATATAAATTAGAGCTATAAATTCCTAAATAAAAAACCTATTAGTGATATTCTATGCAGTCAAAAATAATTAAGAACTGAATAAGGTTAACAATAAAAATAAAAATAAAACTTAATAATCATTCAGAGAGTAAAGTTTCTCTAATTAAGTCTTCGGATCAGAGAAGAACGCTAAGTCGCTCGTAATAAGAATAAAACGTAAAGACCTATCCGGCCGCAAATGTTCGAATATCGGTCCAGTGCCGCAATTCTTTTTTATTACTTCGGAACATTGGTTCTCAACATGTGAGTTATATCGCAAATTAATTTTGATTATATTTTTTTGATGATATTCAATTCTCTATATATTCAATATATTTGTAAAGTAGAGATGCAGGGGCAAGAAAACATTTTTAGTTAATTTTATATCTCGATTGTTTTTAAAACACTATTTATTTTATAACCTTTTGTGAAGTTTGTTTTTTGCTTATATTACTATATATTGATATATTGCGCCTTCTCATTTTATTAAGCACTAATATTAGTGTCTTATGAAAAGCTCTTTCATAAATTTAATCGATTATAAAGCGCCTATTTAAAGTTTTTTTATGTAAATAACTTCATTAGTTTTTTATTTATTTATTTATTTAAGATGAACGACATTTACATTCCATTTCTCATATTAGGCTTTATAAAGTGTTTTCATCATCTAAGAAATAATAGTATGTATATGTACTATACATGAAATAAAAACATATTTTGCATTTTTTAATAATTAAAAATAAAAGTTTTTAATTAAACAGATCAATAGAAAAGAAACATATTTTTACGCGTTATTTATTAAAGTTTCTTTATTTTTTTTTTATTGCATATAGAGAGAAAATAAAACGCTGGAAACACGCACTGTAAAAATGTAAGATTTGGAGTTAACTCTATTTTTTGTATTTTTATTTTAATGTGTTATGATTACTTATTTTTGGTATTATAGTGACAGTGTCGGGCGGCAATTTTGAATGCGGTAAAGCTCAGATATATCAGAGTAATGTGGATTAGTCGTTAAAGAGCTGCTGAAAATACGCAAGTGTATCAAATTTGCTTGGAAGAATTTGTCTAAGCTAAATTTAAACTAATTAAGCCGTACTGTTAAACTTCACCTCTCAAATGTAGCTTCTAATGAATGCCCTAAGCGTGGCCATTCATTTACAAATATTTTTTTGTGGCTTTACGATCGGTTCATCTCTATTTAGTGCAATGAAAGAATACTATTTTTTCGACTAGTTTTCGAGAATTATTTCTCAAGAAAAATGTCAAATCGAGAATTTTCATTTCTCAAAAATTTTTATAAATCATTTTTTATTACAAAAAATTTAATTTTTACGAATATTTTTTTAATGTTTACAACCACTGTAATTTTTATAACGCAACATAAGTACAGACGGGTTCGTGCTTAATATGCATACTTCTTAAAGAGTTTAAATAAGGGTTTGGGAATAGCAAAAAATTATTTACAAATTTTTAACACCCGAACTGGTCTTATTTTTGTTTAAGTAATTATAAAAGACACTCAGAATAGAAACCTTTCCGAAGGTGTTTGTGGCAGATATTTAAAAATATGCATATTTTCTCGAAAGATTGCAAGTATTTGAATGACCAACAATTAGTTTGCGATTTTTTATTACTGTAACCGGCTGGCGGTTTTATTTTTGCTTTGGTGATTTAAGAACCCGCTCCGATAATAATAAATTACGCATTGAATTAGGCAGAATGCAAAAAGATTAGGGCTTTTTTTTTTACCAATAATCCACATTTTTTTTTTGTTTTTGTAAAGTAACGAATGTCTTACAATTATTATTGACAGCCAAAGGCGCATTAAATTTTTTGGTAAAATGATTCTGAGCTATGCTCGAAATTTCAACGGGTAATTAAAGAAAAATGATATAATAGAAGAAAACATTGATATCAATAATGAAATATTTGCAAAATTCAGAATCTTTCACCAGTCAAAAAAATATTGACTTCTTTAGTTATTCTTTAAAAACAGAAATATGTGAAATTGATTAAGAAATTATTAGCAGATTATTTAATGGCTCGACGAATTTTAAGTACCCTCGCAGTCGCGACTACATTAGATCATTAGAATCCATTGAAGAAATTGAAAATTTATCATTGGCGCAACAATTAGAGAAAGAAATTTCTCTCAGCCTTTCAAAGATTAATGGAGAAAAAATTCAAAATATTTTAATCGGTGGGCAAGAGAATAAATAACGCTGTCAATCAAACCAACATTAACACAAAACGAGAGGAATTTTTCCACGGCCTCAATTTTTTAACAAAAAATAAACGAGGACGTTAGATTCAACTATAAATGGCTTGTGTTTTTTAAAGGGTTGTTTTAAGAATAATATATAATAATGTATCTGAAATACTTTACTGTATTACATACATTTTTTCATTCATCAAAATTTCTCGAGAAATGCAAATCTTCGAGAAATCAAAATTAACAATACATTTTATTGCTAAAGATGTAGTGGCTGCCTGAAGGTCTCGTAAAACTGTTTTTTGTGGCGATTTCTTGCAAAATTTTATGCCTAAATTTGACAATGTTTAAATGATGCTTTTTAAAGATAAAATGTTAAATATATTTTATACTTCATTATAAAAATATGTGAACTAAGGAACCTTTTGAATTTATATAAATATATTATAAGTACATAGGAAATATTAAGTACATATATTAGGACTTACTAATGGAATGATTTTTTTCTCATATTGCTCCACTCATATATTTATGATAGATTTTAATGCCCGTTGCTATAAGAGTATGTACTTTGAGTATTACAACAAATCCTAAGCACTAAACGAAAAAAGGTTGGCTACCAGCACCCTTGGGTGCAAAAAATAAACTTTAAGCTTTACAGCCGCCACTGTCACACGCCCGGGACTGATTCTAGCCGTAAAAAGGTAAAACGACTTGCGTTTTATACGACGTAATTGGAAAAGACAATCGGATATGGCTGCCAATTATTTGGGGCGCCCGGAAAAAAGGGGGTCGGAGATAAAACTTAAAGACTCTCCTCCGCCAGCATCGGGGAAATAAAAGGAATTAACGCCTTTGTACCTAATCTTTGAGTGTGTGATTCAGGTGTGGGGATAAAGAACGCTTAAGTGCGTATCATGAGCGCGAAGGGTTCGCCGACGTCGTGTTACTTGTTAAATTAAACCCCCACTAGATGCTTGTATGGAGATAATTATTTAACTCGCATCTTTGCAGTCTACCCCCTTCTTGACTACGTACACCTTTTCAAAGAAGGCCGTATGAAATGTGGAAAAGTCAGCAAAGATGCGATGTTTTGCGCGATATTAACCAAGGGGGAGGTTTTGAATTATTTATACGTGAATAATGTAACATTTTGAACGTAGTTTATGATTTGTTAAAGTAGGGTAATTGGGAATAACTTGATATTTTGGCTAACTTCGTTACCATAATACGTATAACATATGTATGTGATACAGTATTGATTAGATTCGCCGCTATTTGTATAAACTGAAATATACCATAGGACATTATTTTTAACTGGCCGAGTCATGGACCATCTTAACACATACAAATATTTTAATAAAAATAAAATAGTAATAGAAGCAGTTGGTCAAAAGATAATGAATGTTTTGTGCTACTGTTAAATACTATTTTAATTTTAAATTATTTTTTTTATTTTTAAAAATATATTAAAGCAAATTTGTCATAAAGCTCTGTTTCTCCGTAATACCATTTAAGAGATTGGTTTTTATTTATATTTTTTTCCAAGCTAAATCCCATAATTTTGAAGTTATAAATATGGCGATTCAGTCACGAAACGACCTCAATTATAAAACAGATTAAATTGGACTTAATTGCCCCCCAATGTAACGTTTGATTTTCGAGTTGACAATTAACGGTAATTGTTATCAACACGCCACGTGGGGCTTTTTACATATAATATATTTTTATTATTTTGTGATTTGAGTCACGCGTGATTTTAACTTTAAAACACGCATATGTGCGATACATTTCATGATTTATATAAACGCATTCAATTTATCACCATTATTCTTATTTAGGAGTTTAAATATTGATTACGATGAATATTAAAAAATCAGATTATACTTTCTGTTAAACGCAAGTCCAGACCTCAATTGCAGCAATGTATATCCGTTTAAAAAATCCGTTTCAATGAGCTAAGATCATTTAGTCATTAAGGATGAGTTTATTAAAATATTAAACATATTTCTGATTCTGATTTTTAAAATAACAAAAAACTAAATTTATATTTTTATTTTTGTAACAGGTGAGGTGCAGTAATTTTAATAGAATAATTAGATAACAGTAAGTGATTCTTTTAAATAAGGATAGTATTAAAACATTATGATTTTAAAGTTTTTACTTAATTCTTTTCAATGCCTGAAAAAATTTAGTTTTAATCAATCACTCCACAGCGTTATTTTTATACATTGAGTTATGTGTTAAACCTAAAATCTTTAATCTAATATTATTAATAATATAAATATATAACCATATTACTTAAACAGTATAATTTTAATTATCTTTAATTAAAATAATTATTAAAGCAGTAAAATTTGCGCAATACTTCATTAATAACATTCATTACTAGATTCTGGAACATGTTGTAAACAATTATTAAAATCGTTTACAACAGTAATTACGTATATAAGTATTATTTTTGGCACCCCTTTTAGCCTGTATTATTTTAAATATTAATTTAGAAATGATTCTAAGAGTTTGTGACTTAATTCTTCATGGCACACTTTTTTGATCACATGCACATATTTTTGCTCTACAGTTTTATTTAAGTTCCAGTTTTTTTATTTGATCATCACTACATTTTTCAAATGATATATTGATAATTTTGCCTGATGACAAAAAACAGAAACCCATAAAGTTACAATCTGAATTTAAGCTCACATGCTTTTACATCTAAAAAAAAATCAGAACATTTGTATAATCCACCGCCTATATTGTACAATTGATGAAATGAGTATTTTACATTCCGAAATATATATAACAACCCCAAATTATATGGATTTCACACAGTTGCCTAAAAATATTTGTCTCTGTATCTTTCACTACTTTGATGACGAACGTAGTAATTAATTTGATCCATATAAATTTATTTTAATTTTATTAAAAACTTTTCCACAATTTAAAACAATTTTCTGGCAGGTAAGCAAATGCATACACTCTCTTATTTAAGCCACAGATAAGGGTTGTTTTATCATTTATTATAATTATTTATCAAACATTGGTAATATCTACGGTAGGTAATATCCACGCGATATTTACCAAAGGTAATTATTTTCACCTTATTTATTATGAATTTTATAAACTAACGTTTGTCGATAACCTTGTAAAAAGGTCCAACCAGCTGCACCGTTAACGCTAAGAGCATTTAAACGAATCTTTCAAATATTATAATACATAAAGGAATTTGTTTTGAATAAAGGTCTAACTAGCAATAAGAAGGCTCAATACCATACTTGCGTAATTTTACTGGACTACTTCCCTGTTAGCACATCCGTTTAATAACCGCTTGTAAGCAAAATAAAAAGTTATTTTTTGTGCGTAATGAAAGCGTGATAGACAATGCGTCTCTTCTGCATAAAAACGGCTATAACCCGCATATGTGATCAAGAGTATAAAAGATTTGCTACTTTGTCACATCGCCAGACGATCACACGACTTGGGAGGTCAGACGATCGAGCACTAAGAAGAGATAGATGATCACATGATTTGAGACAGTGCGATAAAACTATTCGAGACTGCAGACATTTCGACACACAAAAGACATGAGTGAATCAATCAAAGAACATCAATTTTACAACAGCTTCTGCACTAGCACTCAGTCTACGGAATACAACTCGACACTTAAAATTAATCTAATGTCTAAAAAACTTTTTGCAACATTTTAAAGGCAATTTTATATAACATGGAACTTTTTAAAAAAAAAATCGTTCTATCAAAAAATAAGTTTGTAGTTGAAAAAAAGTTGATAAATAAAATAAAAATAGGAAATTAGTGCAAACATGTATCGTAGGTGTCTAGTATTCTATGGGTATTATGGTTACATTTTCTTTTTAATCTACTAAATACGCTTTCGTGTCATATTTTAATTATACTTTGCATGAAATTTCCTCTGTAGCATAATTCGAAATTATTAACTATGCAATTAATTAGCGTTTGCAAGCTGTCCAAGTCGAAATTAAATATTTGAACGCGAATCGAAGTGCGGCATTTAATTAGTAAAATGCAGGCGAACACGGAACGTGGGACATGGAACTTGGACAGAGAGAGTGGAACTCTTCAATTAGTTAAACAATGGTCCGTGGGATGTAGCATCCCGCGAGATGACAAGTGCTCGATTTGCCAAATGACGCTAATTTCATTCAACGTCATATACCCATTGTGCGGCTAATTGAATATCGGCTTTTCAAGTTGCACGCGAGGCGAAAAACGTAATAAAATTGCATACGTTATCAAATTGAATATGTCGAGAGTTAAATGGAAAAATATTTAAAATATAACATCGTATGAATATATAGATTAGTATTTAGTTATTCTAGAATTTAGAAAACAGGAAAATGATTTATGCAGTGTTTACTTTCTCATTTTTATCCGATGTGCAATTTTAAATTATTTTAAATAAAAGTCCAAAAAACAACAGTTACAAATATAAAAAATAAGTGTATAAATAATTTTATCTAGAATTTTCTAAAAGCAATGTTAAATTCAAAAATAATTTGTGGGTATACTAGTTTTTTTAATTTAGGTGTGATAGGTATTTTTTTTAATAGAATTTTTACCATGCTTCAGAAGATGGAAGAGCTTGCATATCACGTTTTTTTCTCTCTCACCTATTTTTCTGACATTTCGACTTCCAAAATGAGGGGCTATCATCTTTACTTTGCCGACGCATATTTTATGGCTGCGTCGGCTTCAACTCAATGCGTCATTTTTGAGAAAATCTTATGCCCCACCCATCACCATCCCAAAAACTATCTTATATGAAAAAATCATGTATGAGTCATATTCTTATATTTTAATTTATATAAACTGATACTTATTACTTCATCGCCATTCGTTTGGATTTTTTTGTCGTTCGGTATTTTTTTTACATTCGAAGCGTATCATCATTACTACGTCCATTTAGAATACGATCCTCATCATTGGACTTCTACGGCACATCCAGCTGGAAAACTACCCTTTACGGGATACTAGCCCTTGGGATTGAGCCATAACACACCGTGCTGACGCAACGATTCAGACTTTTTTTTAACGGACTCACTGTCGGGTTAGACGAATCTACATTTTTACGGTAACGAATGGAAATAAATGTGAACCGACATGTCTACGAAACGAGCTTAATCAAAGATAATTACACGAAGGTTTTTGGCACTAAAATAAATTATTAATATATAAAATTATAAAATAACATGCTTCAATATATTTTTTAATGAGCAATTATAATAAATAAATTCAGGTATATTCAAATTATATGCTCAAGCTTGATTATAATGAGCTTTTAATAATAATAATAATATATTGGATCTCTTTATTATAATTAGTTGTTATACTTTAACACAAGAGAAGCTGTATTAAATAAAAGCGTAATTGTGCAAAGATGGGTGTTGAAGTAGGCGTGTTTATGTTCTTTCTAGAATATAAAAAAAGTTTTTGACAAAGTTCAACACTCAAGATTTCTACAAAGAATTAATCATAATGATATTCGCACTATTAATAACACGTACTGGATTTAAATTGTAAATTTTGAATGTCCAAATTGGCTAATTAACGTGTACGGCATATCAATATTCCAAAAAGCTCTAGATGGGAGTGATCTGAGGATATTGGTAAATAGTAAATTATGACTTTCAAATATGGATATAAAATTATCAGAAGATAGACATACATGAAATTAAATTGTCTATTGCAAAAGAAAGACTACTTCTTACACCAAACGTTACCGTAAAAAATAAACCAATATAAATAATCACACAGTAGTAATACTTTAAGTGCTTTCCTTGCGCATAGTTCATGGTTACATTTTCGCCATTCTCCTATACGGAATAAATGCATGGATCTTAAATCCAGATTTATTCTGAAAAGTAATGACATTTGAGTTGCGGATTTATAGAAGTGTAGATAAAATTTCCTGGTTGGACTTAATTACGAATATTGAAGTCTTCTTTAAAAAAAAAGTGATGTAGAACATCTAGATAAAGCTACAATACCCCAGACATTTAATGAAAGGTTCAAATTACAAACTAAACCAACTTAGTATGGAGGGGAAAATAAACTGAAGAAGAAGTATAAGAGTATATTAATATCCCATCTCATGGCGACACAATATAAAAAAATGCTTAAGATGCAATACCACAAAAATATCGTGCAGCAGTAAACAAAATTAAAATCGCCATTTTGATACGCAACCTCTGGTTTTTAAATAAAAATATTATTTTTAATTAAAAACCAATAATTAGGGCATAGAAACTAAAACTGTATGTAAAATTGGCATATTATACTTTATGTATATTTAAATTACCTATGTGAAAATGAATAGTTTTTTTAAAGTTATTTTATCGTTGAAGTTATTTTTACTACTTTTATGTACTCTTTGTTGATTTTGCGACGAGTACGATACTAGTTTTATTTGTAACTTGGTTTATTTTACCGTCGTAGAAAACATAACAAGCGTAAAGTTGTTCTACAGATTGATTTATTTTACAAATAATTAATTTAAACTTTATTATTAAACTGAAGTACAACTAACGATGTTGAAATACCTAGAAATTATATTTGAATAGAATACTGAGAAACCTTCTCTAAACTAGCGATGTGTAGAATACTTGGAAATGATATTGATAGTGCATATACAATTACCTCAACCAATATTTTCTTAGAACGGTCTTTTATGAAAGTACTTTAAGTATTAAATATAATATAAATAAAATGGTTCTGAAATCCCTCAGGCGACGGCTGATTGGTGGCTTTTCGAGTGTCACGTATGAAAATATTTTTCCGTAGGAATTCTCGATGTACGAATTCGCACCGCGACGCCATATGTAAAAGCTACGGTACAACCTTCCGGGCCGGATATTGAATATGCGTACATAGGCGGCTTTAGTTACCTGCCGGAATTCCAAATACCGTACATTTATATTATATACTAGCAACGTCCAATATGGGAATATAAAAATATTTTTCAAAATTTAATACGAGAGACACTGCGCATTTAAAACAAAAAGCAATCAATGTGACATGAAAAATTTATAAATATTTTACTTTTACTGCGATAAATTATAAAATTTAATTTTTAGCTACTGAATGCTAATTATGCAATGAAATAAATATATCTATTTATTAGAATTCTTCCGAAAATGATTTGCTTTAAAGATCTCAGTTTATAAAGTTCTAAAGCTATTCTTAATCTCTTAAAATTTGTTTAGACTTTGAGGCCGAAGGGGTGTGACTTTGTAGCTAAATAGGCGCCGTAAAATATAGTTACAATTTATTTTATAAATATATATAAAGTCAAGTTTTATTATTGTCATCTGTGATTTCGATAGAGCGGCTAGAATTGTCGTAATGCTCTTTGAACGATTTGTTAATATGCGGTTGCTTGGCTTGCTTCTGCTTGTCTTTGCTGCTGTGATTCCATGACGTCTCTCTGGCTCTGTGACAAAGTAGCACATGTTTTATAATACTGGTTCGAAACCGATAAGGATGTTTGCGTGCCAATTGCATCGCCTTAAAATAGAAAGAGCCCAGTTGAGCATTTTAGAGATCAGTAATCCAAGGGTAAAATACCAATAGCAATTTGTCTAGCGCGCGTCCTTTCCAAACAAAGAGCAGTATTTTTGTCCGTACTTATGAATAAGTATCGTCTTGAGTGAGATGTGCTTTTAGGTGGTCCGTGTAATATTTTAAAATATTAACGCAATTATATTGTGGTGAAAAATACTGTGTGTGCATTTTTAAAAATCAAATGCTTATTAAATTGCCCTCAAAATTATAAAAAAAATGTGCAGTTAGTGCAAACCCCTAAATAATTTCAATTTTAAGATCATTGAGTCCATATTGCATACAATTTTATAAAAAAGCAGGAAAAATTATACCTTTTAAGGTTTGTTAAAAATGTACATTATTTTAGATTTCATTATTAAAACGTATTAAATATTTTAAAAAAATTGTACATTTGAAAAACTTGAAAATATTGAATTGCTATAAAAGTTTTACCATTTTTTTTCTGAATTGATAAATGATATTTGTTTTTATATTTATGTGTTATATTGTATAAGGGACACTTCTGCTCATTTTTTGCTTTGCCGGCAAACACTAAAGAGACATACTATTTTTTTGAAATGTCACGCATCTTTTTTATTATATTATCATAAACATTCAAGTAGCTTGAATGTAGTATGACTAAATAAAATAATAAGTTTATCGAAAATATTTGAAATTTTATTTTAGAGACAGCTTTTATTTTAGATACGACAAAATCCAGTTGTAACAAGTCGATTGAAATAACAGTGATCATCGAAAATAAGTATCAAAAAAAGTCTTTAATTACATTCTAGCAAAAGCATTTTAAATATCCCCTACTAACAGTACGACCATATTTCTTTTAAAAACATAGGTTTAATTATAATTTACTAGAGATATAATAATAAAAAATATTCTTAATGTTTGAAAAATTAAAACCAGACTCGACCCATTAGATAATTGTCGCATAAATCGAAGCTGTTTTAAGGCCACATCGCGATTTATCGGTCGCCCAAAACTCAGACGGTAATTAATAAGTTGGCAAGCAACCGACTCCAGAGCTTTTACTGCCTGCTTTCTGTTTGCTCCAGATATCCTTCGGTATGTGTCTGTTCGTTCATTTGGGGGGCTGGATGTTTTTCGCTACAATTAAGCATAAATTGTCTGAGTGTTGGACACCGGTTCAGTGTGTTTCTCGCTCCGCTAATTATGGACGCCCGCTCCCGCTACGGAGTTATAGTTTGCCATAAAATTAAAATATGGAAACTGTTAAGATAAGTGGATAAGTTTTCGGAGAATGTAATTTATTGTAATGTGTTTAGCGCTCTGACTCGCCGTTGCCGTTTGACGTCATAATAAAAGTACGAGCGTATTCTGGGGCAATTTCAATTTAGTCTAGATGGTCCATAAGTCACTTTTCCATTTAAAGGTTAAATAACTTTTTGTTTGCTAATTACACTCTACAACAAATTTGAACTTTTGTTAAACAAAGCTTCGATAATTTGATTTAGGAGATTTTCGGGAGGGATATTTGAAAGTAAAGATGCAAAGTACAGAAAACATTTCTTGAGAATTTTATTTCGAAATTTACTTATAATATTATCTCTGGAGTACCCTTTAAATTTTTTAAAATATTCACTTTGAATCCATATACAGTTTCTTATATTCTAACGTCTTTTAAGTCGCGTTTATTTTTCAGCAGCCAAACTAACGGTTTCAAATAAAAAGTTTTTTTTTAATAATTTATACCTTACATAAAACGTCACTTTTCTTAGCATTATAAAACCATTTTACGACATTTTGTATATTCATTATTTAAATGATCTAAACAAAAACAAATTAGTGATATACATAAAAAAAAATTTTTTTGTGTCTATAAAACTTAATTTGCCAGTTTTAAAACCAAACCTTTAAACTGTACTCTTATCTAATAAAAATTAGAGAAACAATAAGTTTTAGAACTTTTACTGAATAAAGTAAGGTTTGATTAATTCGTTTGGGTTAAACTTAGGCTTATATTGCAAATTTACGATATGCAAATGTTACAGTAAATGTGTTATTTTTGTTATTATTAAATTATAATTATTTTTATATTTGTAATCCAACGATCATTGGTGGTCCTGAATTATTCTTTTTTTAATCTTATATTGTATTCTTTAAGAGATGTTTTCCTTTAATTTAAATAATCAATTACTTAAAAAAATTTGTTATATAAATTCGATATAGAATACTTATAAGTTACGATATGACTTTGTTTTTAGTAACTTTTATGATATTTATCTAAGAGATTAGGAAAATTCGTACCACGATCTACAAATTATTATTAGCAGTAGTAAGCCTGCTTCATTGCGTTGTTTTTTTCTTTTTACTGCTTCGTCGCTTTGCTCAACAGAGCTCCACGATTAATGTTCCATTTCTCTGATCCACTCTAATGTTTGTTTTATTTTCTAAAAATTAATACTCTGACGTGACGAGGACCGTCGACCTCTCCCGGAAAAATTGAGCCCTTCAAACGCGGCAATAAATAATGCCGCCTATCTGCCATTGATGGGACTTTCGCTCCGACATAATTTATTATTCAATTTGAATGCCGAACGGAATGTTTTATTAGATTCTCTTTTTTTCGCCGCCGCCGTTCCTCTCTCTCTCTCTCTCTCTCTCCATCGTGTGTGTACGCGCGAGCCAAAATCAATAAAGAGCATATCAAATACGCGGGTAATATTTTATGCGCACGTCCACACATTGTCGACGGAAAAAAATATTTTTTAACACAAATGAAATTTCTCCGGGGACATTTTGACTTTTTGTTTGACTGGTGTGGGTTGATCGGTTGAATTTAGCTGGAATTTTTGTACAAAAATTTATTAAACCTACGCAATATGTACATAGTTATCAAAAAATGTATCTTATATATAAGCCCATGTAAGAAAAAATACATTTTCCAAATAAATATTTGTAGACTAACTTTACCGAACTATTTCATAAACGCATTTGATAGTCTTCCATTTTTTCTTTATATATATGTATCAAGTAAATGTAAATTTAAATCAGATATTTTTAAGACTGCATTACAATATATTATACAATTTATAAACTCAAAGACATTTTTTTGGTTAATCTTGATTTCTAAGATTGTAATAAGCAATAAGAACGACATATTTTGTCGGACTTTCCCAGAACAATAATAAATACGATATAAGACATTCCCAGAAATTCTCTCTGATTGAAATCAGGGGTAATCAGCAGTAAAGCTTAGATTAGTAGAATATAATATAAAGACGATCATTTTATAATAAAATGTTTATTCATGCCATTACATATCAAAGATATATTATATTAGGATAAACAGCATTAAATTTAACAACGAAAGAAAATTTGGTTATATAAATCAAACAAATAAATTTAAATATAATAAACCATGAAAAATAAATATAATAAAAAATAAAATACATAAAATCAACGATTATTTGGATATTTTTGATTATAGTATTAAAAAATTAAATTGAATCTGTATCTGAAACAATAGCTTCTCTTATTGCCTTAATAATTCTTAAGACTTGTTAAATAAAATAAAATTTAATAAATGCTTAGGAATTGTTTCAAATAAATATATATTTAAAAAATTAAAACATTTTCATTTTGTTTTATATTTTCTTAAAGTATATAAATATACATATATATATATATATAAACACTCTAAATATATTTTTTATTTATTAATTCTTTGAAATTATATTAAAAACTACTCCTTAGTTATAAACCTTTAAAAAAATACTAAGAAATTGTTTAGGAAGCTTTTCGTCTTGAAAGACACACTTTTTGTTCAATAACAAAGAAAAACGAGAGATGCTTTATATAATGATTTCTTACACGTATTATCTGAAATATAACGATGTTCTAAATAAGATTAATATAATACCTCACCTACACTAAAAGCGTAAGGGATGGTATTTTTTTTATGTTTTATAAAATGGAAAAACATAATTAATTTTTTGCTACATAATATATGGTATTTTTCATAAACTAAATTCCAAATTCTAGTTGTTTCAAGCACAATTCTATATGTTAAATCTATGGAACTGAAAGTTTAGAAATTTTCAATGTTGTCGTTTGGACTTTTCAGTAATAATATCAAGTAACTAAATAATTTTAATTTATAAATTATATTTGGTTGAGATTCAAAGTAAATTAAGCTTTATAAAACCTTATGAAGATTGAAATAATATAAATATATCAGTGCTGCCATTTATTATTGGCCAGTAAAATGTATGTTAATTAAATAATGAATATAACTATAATTTTTTTTGATATAAGTCATCACAAAAAAAGTAAAAGAAATACAATTTTAAGCGTATATCAATATTTCTCTATTTTAATATACATTTAATTTTTATATACTATTTTTTTTATTAGTGACTTAGAATAATTTTTCTTTAAATTGTTTTTAGTTTAGTTTAGTGCTTTCAAATTTCATAGTATTGTGTATTATTATCAAATGATTCATTTTATCATTAGATATTTTGTTATCTACTTAGCAGTATATTTTTTTTATACAAAACCTTAATTTATATCTGAGATGGTAAACATATCTTTAAGGGGTCTTAAGCAATTGATGGATTAATTTTTTTTATCCTTTTTTTCCTAAGCAAATATACTAATTGAGATTAAAATTCATAAAGGATTTTGCTTTATTTATTTTTTTATGAATATTTAAAAAAATTTCACATAAAAAAATAGATAAATATTGCAAGATTCATAAACTATTTTTTTGCTGATAATTTTTTGCTAATAGTATCAATAACGGTATTTTGTACTAATTAAAAAAATATTTTCTTTAAAAAATATATATTTAAGTAACATGTGTTCAAATACATATGTATACGTAATTGATCGACTTTAAAATTCAGATATATCAATCTGAAAATGCTCCAAAATGATTAGGGTACTTCGCGTTTAAGGTTCTAGCCTATAATTAATTGTTACAACATGTAATCTATTAATGCGATAATATTGAATGAAGTATTTTTAAAAACTATTTGCTTTTGAGAACGACTGTATTTTATAAATATAGCAACATAATAAATCTATAAATGAATCTTAAACAACTATTCGGTTTTTTATATGATAGTATAAATTTACATTAATTGTTTCTAGCTAATTACATTAATTGTCTCTAGTTACTTACTTTTCAAATAATAACTGTATGATAATAGTCAGGTTTTATTTTATAAATATTATCTGTTTTTATAACATATAAAATTTAAAGTTTTCTGAGAAGTCAGAAAAAAAATTTTAATAAAAAAAATGCAGTGAAAAGTTTGATCATAATAGAAAATTTTAATATAAACACTTGTATATTTTTACTAGTATCAATATAATTGAACTAACTAGGCAAGTGAAAATGTATCACACAATCGATTTATAATTTCACTGAGCAATATCATTTAATACTTTAACAAGTAACCTTTACAACTGTCAGTTAAATACTACCATTTGCACGTTTTATGCCTGTCAAATGACAGC
Source organism: Plectrocnemia conspersa (assembly GCF_051122295.1). Classification (NCBI taxonomy): domain Eukaryota; kingdom Metazoa; phylum Arthropoda; class Insecta; order Trichoptera; family Polycentropodidae; genus Plectrocnemia; species Plectrocnemia conspersa. The sequence goes on along the minus strand of NW_028277177.1, from coordinate 25,515,064 downwards.
TTATAGCAGTATATAATTTTACTAGCACCTATCATTGAAATTCAATTTTTACTTGTAGAAATATACATCTACCGGTGAAAATGTATTTCGATATGATGCACATTCATACATATGTATTATTTGAGATTCGAAACTATTTGTAAAGCTACGCTTTAAATTCGCTCCAAAAAGTTAATTGCTCCTTTTTTCGGTGGGTAATAGCGCGGCTGGTGCATAATGCGCTCTAATGCATTTTCCAGATGATCCGGAAGTCAGACCCTTCCGCTTCCTGGCGACATCTTTATGACTTTGTTTTCCGGAACGCTCCGCCAAAACCAGAGCCAACGCTAATGTGCTGTTTTATTTCAATTTTTTGAACAAACAAGTAATTAACGAACGTGTCTTCAATTTTATGAGCCTCGTTTAAACGCCACGATGGTTATAACGGATCGTGTTTTTGGTTGCATGCTGTGCCAAAATAATATAAAAGCAATTAGGAAAACTTTGAATATAATTGAGGCGATAAATATATTTTATTTCTTGGCGTATAGCTATAACGGAGTTGAAAACGAAATGAAAAATAATATATGAGATTGTTAATCAAATTATATAATAAAATAATTTTAAAATCAAATAAAATCAATGCTGATTCTAGCACTGATTGTTTTTTAACTCCGAACATTAAAAATTAGTAAATAGAGTAACTTATTAATTTATTATTGTAAGTCAAATAAATTGATGTAGTGTAAAGTGATTTGCTTAATTTTTACGTTCAATTCTAATGAAGAAATTGAAATATATCAATGTAAATATAGAGTATGTTAATCCAAATTAAAATATTTTTTAATTTTTAAACACGGATTATCATGGTTTTTTATTGTTGTATAATATATACATGGCAAATGGAGTCTCCAATTACTCGAACCATCATCTACTCGAGTATTGTATATTAAAATTTTAAAATACTCGAGTACTTTCGAGTATTTACCAAATGTACCAAAATAGCTATTATTTAAATTCTTGCACATATAAATAAATAAATAAAATACTTAGTATGTTAATTTTTACAATTATTTTAACTTCACGAACATACTTTTTAAAAACAATAATGCAAAAAGTGTCTCGAATTTAATATTACTGCTAACCTTTGGTTTTATTATTCCCGTTATGGAAAAAACCCTTTCCGTTGCTGTTGATGTTGGTCTTATTGTCATGAACGCGTTGAATAAGGCTTCTAATTTATATCTGTTCGCTTTTTATAGATATAAAATTTTTTGAACTCTCTTTTTATGTTCTCTTCTTTCATTCCCTTTTCTGATTTTCTTTTATTTCCTTCGACTATTGACAAAATAGCATTTTGTAATTCTTCTTGAATAGATTTTTTTTCTTAACAATATACAATATTCTACTCCTTCTGATTAATGCGAAGAATTTAAATCTATATCCTTCGAAGATGTATTTGGGTGAATCCCTTTCACTCTAGAGCTAAACGGTTCGCAAAGAACTGACTTTACTTTAAATGCCTTTAAAACACACAATTGTTTTGATTTGTATTTTAAGCTGAGGGATCAGTATAAATAATTTACAACACTTTACGCTACAACTGTATAGTCATAAAACCTAATTTTTTTTTGTTGATATTTCATATTGTTCATTGCCATAAATTAGATAAGTCGGGACTGTCGAACAGAAAACACAAAAGAAATTTCTCCGTCGTACCCACTAACATAGCCGACGACCGGAACTATGCAACTATGGAACTATGAAAAAATTATACCTGATAGTAACCGCTCTAACTCGGGACTTCGGGCATAAACGCCAAATAAAAGCAAGACGTTAACCTTTACCGGACCGAGTTAAAGTTATTTTTGTTTTTGAAATATTTCAATTTTTTTTAATTTCGAGTATTAATCGAGTAATTTTCAAAATACTCGATTATCAAGTACTTGAAAAATAGACAAAAATACTCGAGTATCGAGTACTCGATTACTCGAATTGGAGACTCTAATGGCAAACATTGTTAATACACCTAGCGCTAAACTTGTATAAAAAAAATTGCACAGGACAGCTAAAGATAAAATACATTTTTAAGCAAGTCGAAAATCTTAATCTATACATATATATATCTACTCCTTTTTTATCTTTGCAAGTTATATTGAAAATTTAAATTAAAAATATTATATAAAATAATCAGTCAATATCGAGTCCTTTCAAGATGTTGCCTTTGCAAGATTAGACATTTATGAGTTCGAATTAATTTGGAAATTGAACCCGGCAACATCGACATTATTACGGCTGCCAATATAAATTAAATCCAATAAAAAAGACGTCGTAAAACGAACCGGAGGGCTTAAAGCGAATAGTCCGCATAAGGGTGGAGACAACACGCGGCCATTAAAACCGCCCCCTTCTACGTACGAAAGCGAAAACAAACAAACAAGATCTCTGCTCTCTCGGGGCATCTGCCTCCGAGGATATTAGTAGTTTGGATCGAGTCCAGCAACTAATATTGATCCAGGTGGCGTTGGTCCGATATCGCTTTTTGGACCTCTGGATCAAAACAGCCGTAAAACGAACGATTGCCGTCGTCGAAAACAAACTCGAATTAAGCGCACGAAAGCTGTGAACTTTCATATTGGATTTCATTATATGATATAAACTTAGACAACGATGTCGGTTTTTGTAGATTTTAATCGAATGACTGATATAAATGGTAGTATTTCTTAAATAAATGCCAAAGTTTAAATAGTTAACCCAGTTCTTATTATAATGTAGGCCTGTCGGGTAAATCTCCTTACTAACTTTCGATTTATTTTCAATTTGTCGCTTAAAACTTCATCGTTTCTTGATTTTTAGAGATGTACAAAAGTTACCTGCGTGATAAATCGCCTATCGAGAACCTCAGATCGATTGCCTTTGGCACCTGATAAATTGTTTGCTATAATTCTTCACAGATATATACACAATCACTATCGACAACCACTAGTAGACCAACACGGGTTTCGTTCGCGTCGTTCCACTGTCACTAACATCTTATACCTTTCGAAGGCCATGACAAAATCCTTTGATTCTGAATGTTGATCGATGTAGTCTATAACGACACTCAAAAGGTATTCGTCAAAATTCGTTATTGGGTATTTTTATGAAAGTTAAGCAACTTTGTTTTTTATCGAGCTACTTAAATCGCTATCATCACTATGTTTCGCTTCAAAGAATATTTTGCATATTCTAAAGCATCAAAAAGATTCAATCTGGGTCCTCCGCTCAATTTTATTTTTAATAACGATATACTTGCGGCAATATTTATTATACGCTGATGACTTAAACGTGTTTCAGAGTATTTGTACAAATTCTGATTTACTTACGGATTGATCATAGACTATATTTTAGCAATAAGTGTCACGTTATTACATTTTCCAGCTCTCCTTGCCCAGTAAAATTATCTTACAGTTTAGGCGAAGGTGTTTAAAAGCCGACATATTTAAGAGTGACATTTGAACAGAAATAAAGTTTTTCTATGCACATCGCTAAAATTTGCGATTCGCATTCTGTATGATACGCTAGTTCATAGCGTCCTCGAATATAACTCTATTGTCTAGAATCCAAGAGAAGCGAATTTGTTGTTGGAAAGAATTAGAAAATTTTAAAACTGATCGCTCGCAATTCACATCCAGAAATTTACCGCTAGCAATTATTCGCTAAGAGCTTACCGCCGCGTTAGTTGATCGCATAAGCAATTTATAGTCTATATATGATCGCTAGCATATTTTACCGTCTAGAAACATTGAATGTTCCGAACGTACAAGTACCGGATCATCCACGCGGTGAATAAATACAGTTTCTCTGATATTGACTAGTGGAATCATAAATATATTAAAATTAAAATAAAAATGCTAATATTTTAACAATTTTTTATTACATTCTGTAGCTTATTATATTTTACGGTACCAAATAGTTGATTTTCTGAACCTAAAAAATGCTTAAAATAAAACACATTTGTTTTGTAATAATGACCAATATTTATATAATCAAAACTTAATCTAGTAAAGTATCTATATATATATAATAAATTAATACAATGACTGGATCATCCATGTATATAAATATAACCATGTAAGTTTATATTTAAAATTTCTTATCAAATAAACATTTTCATAAATACCAATAATATTAACCGAAAGAAGCTTAATGTCAAAAAGCTAAATTTCAGAATTAATGCAATCTTATAACCGTCTGTTCTAACCCTGGAACATCGACTGGGGTGTGTTTAGACGTACGGCGTTGTTAGCCGACAAGAACAAGACTCGAAATTGAATCTCGCCGTTTGTACAAATTCTGAATGTGGCGAACATGTCTCGCTAATTTTCAGCTGAAACGCCCCGCTGTCGGTATGAATTATTCGAGCGGAAAAGCACTTTGTCGCATTTATGTGTGTATGTCTGTGTGTCATAGCTTTCGATAAACGTTTGCTTTTATGAATTACTTTGCTCTTATAGAGTTACACCGAGTAATGAATGGCCTGTCGAATACACACATATACTATTTAGTACATTATTTACAAAACATCTTTAAGATACATCAAAAACACTCATACTACAAAACCTTGAATTTAAAAAAAAATTGCCTTAAAGTTACAATTAACCGAATCATTTTATAACATAATCACTACTTAAAAACAGTGAATATTTACATGTAATAACAATAATAATTAATGCGGAGCCTGATGTTGCAGATTTTCATTTTTATTGATCTCAGTCGATTCAGCGTAACTCCGCTTCGTACGAAATGACCGGAAATCAAATCGGGAAATTTGGGTGACTGATTTAGCTGGACCAGGTCAAACTGCTTTCTTTGGTCTGTTAATGATCGTCGTAATCGATTTGCTGTATCTCTGAAAGCTGAACTCTCTTTCATTAAAAATCGAAAAGATCGGGTTCAAATCTTGAGAATTTAGGCGACTCTTTTAAATTTAGCTTATTGCTGTAATTTAGTGTAAATAATATAAATTAAGGTTTTTAATGCAATTTTTCGCTTAATTAAAAAATATTTAAAATTGTGGGTAATCTTAAAAATGTGTCTAGATAATTTAATAACTTCATTGATATGAGAACCACTGATAAATATCGATTTAATTTGAATTGACCATGAAAAATAAATCACAAAATGCTTTAAAACCGTAAAAAATACAAATACTATTCCTTAATACAAAGAGAAGTAGAAAGTTAAAGCATACCTAACGACTGTTTAGTAATTTTAAAATTAAAAATACGATTGTATTGCATTAACAATCGAAATGCGAAATAAATTATTACTTTAATATTTACTAAATTATTTTAATATAAACGTCGATAGAAATAAATTAATAAAATTACACTTCAAAACCGCTACTTAGAAAACAGGCTAACAACGAATTTTCTATTAGTCAGACTTAGCGTAAATAAGCATAGCATACGTAAATGGAAAATTATTACGCTTACATCAGCACATTGTGAAAAATTCCACCTGAAATACCTTACTTGGTACATATCTTAATTCGCAACAAGTAGAGCCACGCTTTTTAAAACTGAAAAAGCAGCCGCTTCCCTCTTCACGTTAGCATTGTTTCAGCTACAACGTCTAAAATACGACTGAATTCTTCAAACCTTACGTATTTTTACAAACTGTATATGAATTAAAAAAAGAATGTACAATAATATTAATTTTAAACCGTGATTATCTAAAAAAAAAAATACAATAAAATAATATTAATTTAGAAACTTGTCAAAATATTTTTTTTGCATAATTATGGACTATTTTAATTTACAGTACTTATTTGTATATATCATACAAACATAAATCGTACCTTTAGTAAAATAATATAGTAGTTTAAAATACATTTTAAGGTCTTAATATTTTTTTATATATATTAAATATATGCTAAATCTGAATTACAATTTATATTAAACAACAGTTATTTAGATTCTTAATTATTTATGTAAAATATGTTTTAAAGTATAATAAGTTACAATACTGTTAAGTTTAAAACTTTTTACTTTACCATACGTTAATTGACTCACTTTTTACTTAAGTTAGAAAAATGACTGTATATATAATATTTAAATTATTAACGCATATTATCTAATACAATATTATTCTTAAGGCAAAAACGAATCATCTTAATATCCTAATTCGTCGCAATAGGATGCATCATTTGTCATAGTGATACAACATAAATAATAATAAAGATATTAGAGTAGAAATTCTTACTAGAAATAATAAACACAAGGGTTGAAATTCAAACTCTCGTATGTTTGTAACAAAGTGATAAATTACCTTGTAGAATTTTCGGTAAAATTATATATAATAATTCTTTAAGATTGCAAAGATTTATCATGGGATATATAATGTTATTTTTACCTTTGTTTGACATTATTTATTTATTCTAAATGTATTCAACTACTTTTTTTACTTTACATTTAAATTTTTAATACACAAATTTAACACATTTAGACGTTTCACAATAAATCATCATATTTTATGATCGCATTATTATGTCTACGTGCAAATCGGATTATAAAGTTGGCAAATATGAAAATGATATTTTTGTTAAGGGCACGAAGGTCAAAAGTTTGTCTAGGGGGGCGTAAAATACACCGGCGCCGGCCCTTTATGTGAAACTTCACATACAGATACAAAACGGCAAGATCTAGTTCGTAATTCCAGTGTTTGATAAATACTATATTATGCGTATTTATAACAAAAAGAAAAACATCTCGAACAAACTTTTGTTTGAAAATTACTTTTAAAGCTCTGAAGTTACTTGTTATAAATTCAACCAACATACTCATCATAATTTAATTTATAAATATTTAAAGTAAAATTCACTTAGAACGCATTTCTTGTTTTTATTTGTATTTAATTTAGCTTATATGTCTTTAATTAAAATAATTTCTTTTAATTTCCATAACTATGTAATAAAATAAAAAATCGTAGAAAGAAATAATATATACGTAGATAGTTATAAGAGATATTTTTCGAATGAACGCACTACCAAAACTTTTTCGTTGCTTTTCATTTTTAATGTTATCTTTATTAGCTCTGAGATTTTAAAACAAAATAAACTTTAACAGCCGTTAGTCGCTAAGCCCCGCAGCGCTTCACGTTTTGGCAACTAGCGCTGTTCCTACGTGCAAAAACAGAAAACTTTTCCCGTATACTTTTCGACGACACTTTGTATTGTCTTGGAGTATTGTCGGCCATACGTTACGCGACCGATCTTAAATTTCCCCGTCCAGATTTTTCCACGTCGCTTTGCAGCCAGCGAGCCAAGAACTTTAATAAAAAGTTTTTATTGTGAAACTATTATCTATCGACGCGAAATGGCACCACGGGCTGCAGTCCGGCACCGGTTCCGTTGTGTTCCGGTTATATACTGCGTTCCGGTTGCTCGGAGTTAGCGCCCGGGAAATTTAAACGGCCGTTACGTCGCACAAAAGAAAAGTATTGCAGTTTTGTTTCCAGATTTAGGGGCTTTAGGGGCGACGATTCGCAGTCGAAAATAATGTACGAACGATCTATGGCCCGTGCTTATGGACGCCTGAACTTTCGCTCTGTTGCTGTTCGCCTCTGTAATGGTATCTCTCATTATTTATGTAGGTATGTGGGTATTTGTACTAAAGCTATCATGGTGAGCTTTGTGATTCGATTAAGCTATATAGCAAATGGATTAAATACAATTTAACGGTTAAAGCTATTGTTAACAAATTGAAGTATTGAGAGTTCAAATTTCAAACAACAAGAGCTCCAATTAACACATATTAATATTGTTTCAAGTGGCATCTTTTTACAAAAAAACTACTGTATATACAGTTTGTATAATTGTGGTTATAATTTGTATACGTGAAGTACTTGTAGCCTTGCCTGCGTCTTAAGGATCCAGTCATTTCCGAATATCAGGTTGAACTTTAGATTTCAGATTTCAAAGCTGGACCAGGGTTAATATAAATATAAAATAATGTCGATGGTAGATGAAGCTCCACTTGCTAAGAGCTAACGTCTCAAGTCTGGGATATCAAGTGGAAATTTTAAATTTAGTGTTGATAGAAGCGAATTTCAATTTGAAGTGTTGTTTTAGATAATTTGTATGTGATTTTATACATATAATATACCTGGAGGAGGCTTTGTATTCGACTTCTTTTGGCCGAAATGGCCAAAGATTTATTATTATCTATAAATTTTCTTACTAGAACATTTTTGGTTTGTGTGACCGTTCAAATGTTAACAGATTGTAAATTCGTAAAACCAGTAACTTATCCCTTCGCATTTCAACGTGATGTATTTTTCGAGGTACCAAACGGTGGGTTGTGATGCATTTAGCTTATCCTTTTAATACGTACAGTAAGCACAAATAATTTAACATTTTTCAGCACCTTTTACCTGACAAAGTTCTCTTACATTTTGACTTATACGTGATGAAGATATTGTATGCAGGTTGATATTTTTAATCCCATTATTAATAAATAAATATATGAATATATATTTGTATTAATGATAATATGGATATATATTTAATAAAATGTAAAGTATATTTTTCGATACGATAATTGTTGAACATTTTTTTAATAATAGTACACATGACTCAAATATTTATATTAGACATATGTTAACATAAATCTTTATATTTTGTTGCAGGTGAGGAGGCTTTATTATAAAAAAACCTATTAAGTGATTTCATTGACTTAATATTATATTTATTTTTTTATACCCAAGATCCATATAAACATTGTATCATTACAATACCATTCACCAAAAAATAATTATTGTAAAGTTTTGGTATTTGTCTAAGAGTTTCTGTTTAGTTTGATCATCATCAAAATGTTTTTCTGATGTTTATTTCAATATTTTTTTCCTATATGGCTATAGCCTAATGAACATTAAAATTCATAAACCAGTATCATAAATTTAGAGCAGAATAATATGATGATGATGTTTAAACTAACGGCCATTTATCATCACTTTTAAACCCATTTTCAAAATGATATCGTAGTGCGTTTAATGATCGATAAACTTTAAAAGCTTGACAAGAAAAGTCTTTAGGTGGTTTTTTTAATACAGTTACACAAAGTTAATCGCCATATTAAATACCTTAAAAAAATAATTGAGACTATGCATCTTGGTGTATTGCTAATTAATGCAACTACAATATTTTTTTCTAATGGATAATTTTTCTTTAAATAGGGTTTTTAAGCACTTCGTTTTTGTATGGCATATAAAGTACTGTATATAGTCAGCTCTTGGTCCATTTATTTTTATTGTGATAATTCACCATGTTTTATTTTTACTTTATTAAACGTATCTATTTAGAAGCTCGTATTCATTTTACGCCCAAGAAAGCATCATTAAAAATCTCTTCCCGGAAATCAAATTACCGAATAAGTCTTTTGACGACTGAACCGCGCAAGTTCTATGAGATGGGAAAAAAATATATAAGAAAAGCACTCGTAATTAAATTACGTCGATACTTACCGAGGGAAGGGAAAAGAGGAACACGCGTGCTCCTCTCGAACGCGTAGAAGTAGGTTCAGATTATATTAACTTTCGTTTGAGCGCTTTCGACAAAGAAAACTTTGACTTAGACATCGTTCGTTCGTTTTTTGCTTTATCCTCTTGCTTGTCATAATTAATCTTTGAAACTCTCGAACCCCGCCGGGTCCAAGAATTTACAACTTGAAAAGCTTCCTCCGAATCTGGGATGAAAATGCAAGTCGATAATATTTTTTTTAAGTACTACAATTAGTCAGTATTTTATATAATATAGCTAATTAAAAGCACTTGTTATATTCTTGATAAACGTAATATAACTTAGTTTTATAAAATATTTATTAAAATTAATTTTGGTAAAACGTCTATATTTTTCATCCTTTGAAACGCTTCTTAATGAGAACTTAATTTGTAGGATTATACATATAAGTATCTCTTTTCATTTAAAATATTTCCTTAAAGTTATCAAGAATTTGAGGCAAGCAACAGTCATAAAAATATACAGGCATACTATAATTTATTGTTTATTAAATTTAAAGGCCCAAATGATTTTATGTAATTAATATAATTATTTTCATAAAAAAATATTTTTTAATTAACACATCTATTTATAAATCTACTGTGTAAATTATATGTAGAAAATACAAAAAATATACATTTTTATGAAAAAATAAATTTTAAATCAAATAATATATAATGAGTTAAAGTATTTTGCAAAATATATCAATTAAGTAAAAAAGTAATGTACTATCTAACGTGATTTAAAGAAGCGATAACAATCGCTAGATAATATTACTATTATGTGATACACGAAAATCTATGTAAATCGAAAAAGCAGCTGTTAAAAAATGGTAGCGCTTCTTAATGAGTTTTAAGCTGTGTCTCATAGAAACACCATTATGTTTACTGTAACATCTACAAATACTTTGTTCTGACATTTTTAATCAAATATGACTCAAATACGAACCTATGTTATATGATTACGCGTATTAATATAGAACCAAAAATTCGCTAAAAAGTGGTAATTTTTCGAAAATCTACCATAGATATGTTCTTGCTTATAGTTACTTTTATAATTTTACTCTTCTTAAAAATACATCTTTTGAAAAAGTGCTTTTCGGATAAGGTAGCAAAGGAAATTGCAACGTAGTTCTGACAGCAGTATAATTAATTTTGCACTGCTGATTTTCATAAATGAATAACTGTAAAATATGCTAACGTTGCTTATATATTATTTATTTTATTTATTTTATTTATATTTTAATAAATTACATACTGTATACTAAGTTTGCTTTAAGAATTAATGCTAAGCTAAAAAAAATTAAATTACTTCGAAATTCTTATATAATTTTCTACTTATTCTGAAAAACCATCTGCTGATATATGTATGTGAATATTACACAAACAATATCCATTTAACAAAATCTTTGCATATTCAACTCAGCTAACTCATGAAATATCTATTATTATTATTATCATAGTATTAAAACATTTATTTCCAAAATGTTCCTATTCAGTTTTTAAAACATGTCTTACTTAATACAGAATGTTTCTTAAATAAATGAAATTTACTAGTCAGTAAGTGTGTCTTGAAGTCGTCGCTTCTCAAACGCTTGTCTTAAAGATAACGCTCAAACAGGAAGTGAGGCGTAAGTCAATGATCTAAGTAGTACTTAAAGCGATGTAATAGTTCAAGTATCGAGGCATAGTGGGTTCGAGTGGGTCTGGTCTGGTTTTATGCTGCGTTATATACGCCGTTATGCAAGTAAGCTATATCCCCATCTCGTACTTTGAAGAAGAAAGTAAAAATTCAGGCATACATTATTGACAACTGCTAGATCTGCAGGCACTACTCGCGGTATTTCAAACGCGCATATGCCTATGTCTCTCGACTGGTAATATATATATATATATAAGAGTCGCTACAATATCTTATTTTTTAAATTGTACACTTACCGCTCATATTTATACATGTCCGTTAAATAGCTCACGTCAATGTTATGTATTAATTGAACAATATGTAAAAATTAATATAAAGATGAATTAATTTAGATATTTAGAAATATATGTACATATCGTCTCAACATATAAATTAATTTTATTTATGCTAAAGACTATTTATTTGTAAAATATTCACCATCTCTTTCGCATCCTTAAGTGTACATTGTACCAACCTGTATAGCTAAATAAAAAAAAATATTATAATGAAGTCTCTTTTCGCCACTCTTACTTAACTCGCAACAGTGAAGAATAATCGCTGCATTTTAACGTCGACGTGAAAAATCGCAGACTTATGCAAGCTCGAATTCTTTTCTTGGTTTTTATTTTGTGAAAAAACTGAACCCCAAAAGAATAATTGTAATTTAATCCCAAGGGGTTACTTTATCAAAGTGGTATAAAAAGACAACAATAAATTGGAAATCTCTAATCAAAAACTATTTTTTTACTTTTATTTTTTTATTTAAAATCGTTCGATTTGCACAAAAATATTTGTTTTACTTGCTTGTAAAGTGAAATAAAACATATACAATTTTTACTATATAGTTTTTAACTTTTTTTTAATAAAAGCAAACAAACTTTACTGATGGAAAAATATATAGTTTCTATTTGCTTCCATTGATTAAATATTCTTGGAAAACGTTTACTCTTGCGATTACATTTAATTAAATGTTATGTAATGGTTTCGATAAAAAATAACCAATTGACCTTTGACTTTGAATAAAACATACATTTCGTCTAGAAACATAGTATATTTATTTTTTAATCAAAGCGATTGAGCGGTGTTGTATGTCTGTGCTTTTTTGTTATTTTATCGTTATTAGTAAATTCGAAATATTTACTCACTCACTTTAATGAATAATAAAAATATAATACCTGGCATTAATAAAAAATTAAAAAATGATGTAATATGTACAAAAAGGAGAACACTTTGTCTAAAGTCAATATTAGGTACATAAACATACGTGTTAAATATTCAATCGTAAAGTTTTAATGGGCGAATGGGTCATTTTGGCAACGCGTTGGTAACTTGCCATTAGTTTGTGGCTCAATTAAACTTGAAGACCTCGTACTGAATTTATGATCGTGGCGCATTATCGTTGCGCGTTGTGTCCTTTGTGACATGTGTCGGTTTAACTGAATATTGAGTTATGTAACTGCAGAAATCTCATAAATTGTAAATAATATAGATATTATAATTTATTGTGTTTTTTACTTTATTTAAATAAAAATCATAAATTTTTAATGTTTTTAAATTACAGACACGTCCGCTACTTATTAAATTTGGTTCGAATCATTTTAGTATAGCGTCATACAATGTATTAAATTTTCTTAATTACTCAGCAACCCGATGTCGTACAGTGATAAAATGGAGCCATAAACCTTTTTGGAAAATACACAATAAAATGGAGAGTGTTGAGTAAAAATTCGGGTAGTCCGTTGTAGAAAAAACTCTCGGATATATAATATAAAAAAATAAAATAAAAATTTTAATTTTTTTTTTTTTTTAAAAAATGTAAAATGTCATTAACAGTTTTAATAAAAAAATATTCTTGGTGAAAGTGAAATTATTTTAAAATATTAGTAAAAATCTACGCTTCAGTTTTTAAATTAGTTATTGACTGCAATTCATATGCGTCATTTATTTGTATTACTTATGTGGCGACAAATCGTTAATTAGGTCCCTACAGTATATGAATATTTATATAATAAATATGTGAAATTAATGAAAAATATATAATGCACGCACTAAACCAGTAAAGTTCAATCATAATTGAGCGTCTTTGTATTTTACTACATTATAAAAACACATAAATTACGATTTAATTATATAAGTTTCTCTGACACATTACTATAAAAATATCGCTTTCGGAATTCGCCAAATTTTACGTCGACTGTGAAATCGTCGCGATTTTTAATTTAATTAATCGGGCATGGAGTCAGGCCTCAAGCCATAAAATTCCCGTAATTAGCGGGACAGGGACTGTTTCCCGGATCGTTAGTGACCGCTCAGTAGGATCGAGTTACCAGTGAGTGCCACCCCGAGCGGCCGGTCCGAGGAGTCCGCATAAACAAGTCAAATCCGACTTAATAAATTCATAAACCATAACTCAGGCAGTAACTTGGCTGGCTGGCAGAATCTCTCTCTCTCTCTTTCGAAATTTATCTCGGTAATTGGGCGTTGGATGTCCGAGGCGTTCGCGTGCCATTTTTCAAAATTAATAATTCACAACGCGATCAGAATCTCTGGAGCTGTGCGAAATGACACTTTGGAAATTGCGCTAGAAATTGGAAATATGAGGAGTTGAATAAATTCTCAAGTGTCACTCTTCACGGCTATAAGCTGCCAAATCAAGATGTATAGAGATATCTATGAATATGTATATCCTACATAAGATATATGAGTACTCTGATTAATGTTTTATATATTAATAATTCAAGCTTTTTTTATTTAATAGAAGTTTCATTAAAATTACACGAGATAATTGAATTATTACCCACACGATTGACCAGTGGTATAATATAAATAGGTGAATATTACATGAAAATCCCATATGGACCCCAGTCTTTACTTAAATTTTAATCGTTTTCAAAACCTTCTAGTGCTCGTCACAGATCAGTTTTTTTGTAGATGTTTCTAATTTTTCAAATGAGTATCTTATTAAATAATTAAAACAATTAATATTTAAATTACCAGCATGATAGACGAGTGGTATACGTCGCTGACTATTGACCTAAAAGGCATGGTTTCGAATTTTATAAGGAATTAGTGTATTATTATGTATCTCTATCTAATAGATTGAAATTAGTCATTTTTATATAATTATAATTCCAATCAATAATCACAAATTAAATTTATCTAGATTATATTAATCCCACATATAAATATCATGATGTATTAAAATCGAGCTATGTCGTATATATAAGGCAGTAATTTTTTTTTAATAATCAGCTATTTAACAAAAAACAACATTAAGCTAGGTCGTGCAAAGTTACATTTATCGATAGATATAACTTACAAACTTAGATTTCAGGCTGTTGTCTTGTCATTTCAAATGGTAGTTGTTGATTGTGTTGACCCCGTTGTAACGCATTGGGCTAACGCCTGCTATGTTGCACAATAAATAATTTATTAAAAAATAGTTTAAACTATAAAAAAAAGTTTTTAATACAATTGCGTTAAAAAAATATTAAATTTAATACGTATCTAATTTAAATATTTTGTATTAAAATTGTTATTGTTTGCATAATAATATTTTTTCGTTATATGTGTGCTGTATATGTGCAGTATTTACTTCATTGGGTCAATCGATTTACAATTATGTTACGTATTACATTTAATTAAAAGCTGATGGAGCATAAATTAAATGTTCACAATATTTCATTGATAATAACATGATTACTGTTAGTTATTTACTGCATAAATTGCAATCTTTTCAAGCAGTTTTTAACAATGTTTTTACCATATATCCTTTTAACCAACTTAATTGAGGTTTATTTACCTGTTACGTGATGGTTTTCTTGTTAGTGAGTGGTGTTTTAAGGCAACATTTTTACTCTAAAAGCCCCGTTGATTTATTAGCACCTAAATTATTAACTATGCAGCATTATTTTATGATTTATTTAATATTTTCTTTCTAAATATGTGATCGTTTCTTTCGATGGTCTATATTGTTTTTTTTTTTTTTTTTTTTTAAAGGGCTTGCCGCCATTTCAGCTCTGAGACCCATTTTTAACAGAAAAAGCGCGTTGACGATTAAAAACAAAATTTTATTATATAAACAATTAATACGACCGATATTAACATACGCTTGCCCAGTGTGGAGTAATACGTGTAAAAATAATTTTAATAAGTTACAAGTAATTCAAAATAAAGCTGTAAAAATAATTTATAACACCCCATATTATACTAATTTAAAGAAACTCCACACTCGATATTCTATACCTACAATTAAAAATCACATTATTACTAATACGATAAATTATTACAAAAATATCTCGCGTGAACATAATAATAAATTAATTGCAAAAATTGGTAACTATGACAAAGTCACACTAAATTTCAAGTATAAACATAAAATGCCTAAACACATAATGCTTTGATAGCAAATCTGTAACCACGACTTCAATAGCCCCAGTTCGTAAGTGTTATTTTTAATTATGTATCTTACATTTTATTTATTTTATTTTCTTTTTCTTATTGTATAAAGGTTTTAGTATTTTCTCCTTAAATTTTACTTATTAAATATTGCATATTGTTGCCTCTATTTTTATTTATACTATTGTAATTTCGCTTGTAAACATGATAATGGCTAAAAGCCAGAAACATGTAATTTATAACTTGTATAAAACTAAATTATTTTTGAAATAAACATTAAAAAAAAAAAAAAAAAAAAAAATTGTTTTTTTTTCTATGTATATGATTTTATGTGTTAGTGGGGAAATGTACCATTTGAGTAGCCCTGTTATTCAAATGCTTTTCTAGATTTTATACCATATTCTTTGTCATAGCAAGGCGCGTATGGTGAGATACATTCCCTTTCGCTCGCTTGCGTCTTATGTGACGAGTGTGTGCGTGCGGAACGCATATAACGCACGCCCTTATCTCTCACTCACGCGAGCGAAAGATATGGAATGTATCTCACCGTACGCACCTAGTTGTAGCCATACTTTATTTTTAATTGTATGATTTTAATGTTTATGAAAGCCACAAACTATTCATTTTTAGTGTATGAAAAATTTAGCTACAATAATGGTATATGTTCTAAGCCGTCGCTCCTCTTCCGGACACGCATACTTTAAAATAAAACATTATATGCTTATTCTTCTACTCTGTTAATCGTATCGATTTGTATGATGTATTTAAATAATTCATGTAAACAAAAGAAATATATTTAATTATAATAATAAAAATAAAAATTGAATTTTGTTCAACCGATTTCCAAGCCGTCGGTTATGCGTTCTGTTGTTTCGACCAATGAAAAATAAGCATTCAAATATAAAACAAAATGGCCGACGGTAACGTGACGACGGTTTCAAATAATTGTTATTTAATAACAAAATTTTGCTACGCGACAATAATTTTCATTAATTCGTTATGTGCGTTGTTCCATTTAACTGAATATAAATATTCGGATTTAAAATAACTAAGTGTGTTATAGCAATAAAAATGAAATACATATATAATTAATGTGTGTGAGAATTAGAAGAATACATCGTTAAACTATATAAATAATCATAAAACGATCTTTGTGTGGAAATCTTCAAATTTTTAGTTTCGAGGCCGAAAAGTGAGTTTTTATTTTACAATACATAAACATTATCATTGCTTCCGATTTAATGGACATATACAATAAATTTAACTAAATATAATTATCGAATTTCAAGTAAACCAGATTCGGTTTAAACGTTAACATGCAGATTGAGGTTAGTGTTGATCAAACCATATAAATGCTAATATAACGTATTTTTTATCTATTGATGACTTGTAATATAAAAAAATAGTATAACTTGTGTTACTTTAAACCGGGCAGGCATATATTAAAATATGTTTAATTATTTGTTTAGAGATTAAAAATTTATTTTTAATAGTTTCTTGTTTTATTGGATAATATGTGATTATTATATAACTTTAATTCCGATCGATCACAGTAATTTCTGAACCTAATGGTTTACCTAGATTTTCCTAATCTCACGGATGAATATCGAGATGGTTAATTAAAATCGAATTAGGTAGTAGATATCTTGTATTGAAAATTCTGTAATAAATGTGTATTAAAATAAAAATAATAAAAATATATCAACCCCGTTATTTGGTGAAAAAATACCCCCGAGTAGTACTTTTATCCATTGCATTACAACTTGATAAACTTTGTCATGATAGATAGCTTATCCTTTGGATTAAAAACAAATTTATTTTTTAAGCATATTGTTTATATTCTGTGAAATACGTTTTTTTTAAGGTATATGTATATTTTTAGTATTAAAAAATGTACCTGAATTATTTTATAAAATCAGTAGGGTATTTTTTTAATATGGAACGTAGTTACATAAAACTAAGAGATCACTAAATTAATCAAATGCGGTAAATATTATATATTATGTACACTAAAAAGTTATACAGTATTTTATATTAATAAAAATTTAATACTGATAGATAACAGTACATTTCTACACATAGATCTGTATTTTATTTCAAACGTGTTGTATTTATTTAAATAATTAGATGTGTCAATACAGGTTGAAACTCTTCGACACTTTCTGCAAGAAAGCGTCCAACTAATTACATTCGCGCGAAGCAAACTTTTAAAACAAATACACACAGCAGAGGGGCAAAACTGTATTGTAACGCGTGCATAATTAAGGGCTCGGTGCAAACGCGGGCGCCGGCATCTCGTCCCTTGCGTCAGGAAAGGGTACATGATTTGTTAACGCTGGTTAATTACGCAGCTTTGATACACTCGTTTCCCTCGGTGCGATGTGAATATTTAATTTTGCCAAGCCTTAGGGTTTCCGCCCTAGACGTCGTTATCCGACGAAAAACAAACACGACCAGGGGTGGGTTTTGGCATGTCGGTTGCCTTCGTCGTCATCGCCGACGCAATCGAGTTAGCACTTATTAGCGGCTAAATAATCGCTGAAGGGAAAATCGAGTCACGCAAACTACGGCAGATTTAAACTATCGCTAGCGGGCATAGCTCATTAAACACGAAAATGTGTAATATCTATAAGTAATTACATCACGTGTGAATTTTAACGATGTTTTATCTCACAGTTTTAAACTAAAAATAAAACAATGCATTTTGTCACAACTCTAGTTTTACATAAAAGTAAAATATATAGTTATGCAACAATAATTAAAATTTTGAAATGTATAATATATACATATATACTGTACATTTAACTGAATCATTATAAATTAGTATAACTGTCTTATATCACTCATTAAAATAATACAAAATAATTTATTTATTAAAAAATAAATTCACCATATGTAATTGCAATTAACGCTAAATATCAAAAGCATTCAATACATGAGTCTGTTAATTGAAATTTCACATGAAAATCCAACGAGAATTTTTAGAATTTGTATGATTACTGTTGCGACCTCTCCCCTTTGGAGATGGCCGTCTTTTCTTCTCGAAGGACCACCGTCTCTCGACGGAATTAAACGCCTCTAACTATAGAAATGCTTTATTATCAGAGTTTACATCCTCAGAATCCTTGCTGACGCACGACCACACGCCGTGACAGCTGAGGCGCCTTCAGGTTATTTATACACAAAAAACCACGCACGGCCATAATACACTTTTATTCGGCCATGCATAAATATATGTAAAATTGTCGGAACAATTACTATACTAATTAATTGTAAATTATAGAAAGAGCAGTCATTTTATGTTTTATGGATGATACTGATTCATTGTTTTGACGTGATTAAAATAAATATATTTTAAACAACATTATTTATTTACATTATTTTAGTAATGAAATTATCGAGTATGAAATATTTAACTTAAAAAATTGTTTTTTAATTAAATGATAAAAACTACATATATATTAATAAGATAATTAACTTACAAATATAATAATAAAATTAATAAATTTCTTTCGTTTTTTAAAAAAATATTTGCGTAATTTTACGCATTCTACTTTTTACGTTTTTCAATTGCATTTTTTGTCAGTGCAATACAATTGTATTTATAAATGCTTTGAACAGTATTTATTGATCCCTTGGAATCTTTATTGGCCACACACAAAATAAGTTTATAAAAAGCGAGTTCTTAAAACCCTCAACAACTTTATTTATTGCGCTTTTAACATGTTTATGCTACAAGTCTTTTTCTTACAGTCAATGCTTCAATTTATATTTTGCTTTAAATTAGGCCAAGTAATCGCTACAATTATATAAATATTCTTGACTAGCAGTGTCTAACTGTCTGCAAATTTCATTACACCACTAATCCCAAATATAGATCCTTGACATTATATAGAATAATGGAAATATAAATAAAATACATACATAGAATATAAGAAATAAGCGCTTAAATGCCATAAGGACGCCGGTGTCCGCATATGAACGACGACATGAATGTCGCTAGGACGCGGGTGTCTACTCCTAGTTTTGTCGCAAACCAATAGTTTATTTAATGAAATATATTTTTTAAATGTAGAGACATCTTTTGAGCATTAAAAAAAAGATTGTGATTCAAAATCACACTTAATATATAATTTATTTGAGTGTTTTCAAATACGGTATTATAGTACAGACGTCAAATCAAATCGTCAACATATTTCAATATGCATACGCTCTATTATTCTCATATGAAGATTTGAAGAGTCTAGAGAAATATGCGGCATGTTTTAATAACCATATAAAAATACTATAGCACAAAAATTTAATTGATAATTTAGAAATATAAATTACTAAAAAAAATGACAACTTTGGTAATAACATAGAATTCAACCGTTCATATGTATTTTTTTTATAAAATATTTATTTTAATATTGTAAAATATATAACCATTATGTACAATACATGGTATTATTTTATAACCATTATCTTGTATACAATTTTATTATTAGTCACAACAAGACCTTTCAACATTTAAATAAAATATGAAAAACATTGGATTAGGTGAATTCAGCTATGGAGCTAAAAATGTTAAAATGTGTTCTTTAGTCTTTTTAAGCAATATATGCCTTGGCATTTTGTGGTTATATTTAAATTTAAGTATGTTTTTATTGTGGTCTTAGATACAAGAGATTAGTATGTTGGTGTAAATTATTGTTGATATTCAAAGGGTATATAATAAAAAAAATTAGTGGAAGCTTAAAATAATATAATAAATAAAATTGGTATTTTTCTATACCAGACGAGCATATATTTAAATGTGTCTTATTAATTGTTTGTATATTAGGGTTTTATTTTTGTGGTGGGAGCACTCTTTCTATTAAATATTGTTCTAAGGGCCTCAATAGCAGCAAGTATGTGCTTATTAAATTTAAGCTTGAAACCTGTTTAGAAACTAGCTAACAACGGTTTTACCAACACCAACAGTAAATAATATAATAAAATGTTAAGACTGATAAATATGCTTTAAATATCATTTTTTTTTTAAAATTGATTATTTCGTCCGCTATGACTGTTTTGGCCAAATTGAAGTACTGACACTAATTAATGAAGCACTCAATAAAGACACTTATACAACTTATTGTATAAAAGTAGATATACAAAATAACATTGGTGTTTCTAGATTTTAAAAAGGCACTTGAAATAATATATAGAAATAGACTTAAATATTAGGATGTTAATTATTGCATAACGAAAAGAATTATTTATATAAATACTTTGAGTGATGTTTTCAATGAATAATCTCAAATCAATTATTATTGTGTTGTATAAAAATAATATTGTGGATACAAATAACTTATTTGTAACTAATAATATGTATCATCGCTTATACGGACGTATATTTTACCGTTGATATACCCTTCATTTTAACAATCATTCAACATAACGACTCATTCATGTCATTATCTTTGACGCAACGGCAACGTGCGCCCTTTTAACCCTCTTTGGCCCATAGGCACACATACAGAGTACGTGTTTCGCCATTTAAAACAAACAGGTGCCGGGTTTATTTACACGCGCCGGCTGAAAGGTAAATTGGGCCAATCAGGCCGAACCACATATCACTGTTTTGGTGATTGATTGCGGTCTGGCCTACGTGTCTATCGGAGCCATTTGTTTCGTTTCGAGCCCTTTTTCTCTTTTGGAAAATTCATCTTTGAGGATCGACTAAGGCCGCTATTAACGCCGGCGCATGACGTATGGAGCGATTTTTCACGTGTCCGGATTTACACGTGTCGTTAAACACTGACGCTTTGTCAAATATGGATTTAATTCAATCTGATATAGAACTGAAATACTAAAAAAAATAATATTATTTTTGTGGTGGGAGCACTCTTTCTATTAAATATTGTTCTAAGGGCCTCAATAGCAGCAAGTATCAAAATGTGCTTATTAAATTTAAATAAACATATCGAGTCCTGGGTAAAGTTTCCGGTTTGGAAAAACATCCACATATGAATAATATTAACTGAAAATATTTATTATATTAAGAGTATATCTTAGTATATAGTGTTTTTGTTTATTTAACTAAATATAGTACGCTAGCATATCAAATATATTATACAAAACATGTTCATACTTCACCTATTATTGATAATAAAGATATGTTTTATGCTGTTTATTTTCTGAAAATATATATAAAAACGCAATATTTTTAATAATTGCGTAGTTCAATTAATAATTTACAAATTTCACAATATAAAGTCAAAATAATCAGAAACACAGATTTAATAAAAAAAAGTTCTAATGTTTCCGAGGCTAAGGCACAACTGACTATTGAAACTTAAATTAAATAAAAATTAAATTTGTTTCAGGATTTCCTGATACTTATTTTTGATAATCATAACCTTTTTTTATTAAATTATTGATCCAAATATTATCTTTATTGAATGACTATTATAATACTTGTTGATTTAAGGAGCGTAATGTCAATTTTATATATTTGGGATTCGCATTAAATGCACCTTCATGTTTTTTCATTATTTGGGACAGATCATTTAAATACAAAATAACAAAAAAAAAACATACTTTTAAGCTTTGCTGTAAAATAAACATTGCTTCTGCTTTAATTTTTTTATTTTAATCCTTGCTTATTTTAATAAATAATACACAATTCCTCCTTTTTTTATAATTATTTTCTCAGATGTTTTTTGTTAGTAGTTTTATAATTTTCATAACCCAAATAATTATTTTTAATTATTCTGTACATATGATAAATTATAGACATAATATCTCAATTGTGGTATTTATTATTACCATTCACAAAAAATAAAGTCTTGATCCTACTTCGGTTCGTCAATTAAAATATTTAAGTATCCAATTATGTAATACAAATTTAAATACTTTGATATAGATAATTTTAATGTAAATTCCAGAAGAGTCATTGAAAGTTTCTATATTAACTTAATAATGTGTATTCGTTGCTCAGTCAGATACGAAATAGAGGGCAATTAAAAGTTTTATTCAGATATCGGTTTATTTTAAGACTACCTTTTTTAAATCTATAATGTGTATCGTAAGATATCAAACTTAACGTTTTTATGCTATTTTTCTTTGAATTGGCTATGCTAATTATATTGAGTTTAAAATGTGCATAAAGATATACAATTTGTATAGTATAATAAATAATTCGATGACTTGGCGAAGTTAATATACATAGTATACATATCCCAAAAAATGTATTTTTTATTAGTTTTAATCATACGCGAATTTCTTTAATGTTTTAATTACTTAGTATACTTATAGTTAAGTAAACTCAATTAGTGGTAAAACTAATATTTTGTATAATGATATCATTAAGTCAAGATTAATGGTTAAGATAAAATATAGCCCTAATATTGTATTTTTAGTATTACACTTATTTTTTCTTGTGTATGCAATTTTTAATTATATATTCTCTAATATAATAACGTCGTTGGATTACGATTTTATAAAACTAACGTGTGATTAAATTTTAAGATATAAAGATAATTATTTTTAATATTTTTTTCTGCTCGGTTAAATTTATTTGTATTTTTTTTTGTTTCGTGCAACGTGGAGTAATATTTTATATTTTAAATATGTAAATATATATTTTTATTTTTTCTATGGTAAGTTACTGTTTCTGAGTAATGATAAATTTTGATTTTCATACTACTTCTTCAACCGTAACATTATTTTTTGAACCATAATGTCTGAATAGAAATTTTATTAAAAGTCAACGAAGATAAAAATGCATTTTTATCAGTGTCAGTTACGAACCTGCAAAACTTGAACGTGCATTTAAATTATTATTTGCATTATAAAAATTAAGGTTATATCAAAAAAACCATATGTTTTAATGATTATATTATTATAATATTTATCTCTTTCAAGTTAATGCAATTTGATGATTCGTTCAATAAGAGAAAATATTATTATTTTTAAAAGAACACAAAAAATGAAAGCTACCTTAATGCAATTACGCCTGAGATCAACAAAATTTATATGTTTATTTTTTTTAAATAACGACAAAAAAGTTGTTTGCTTACGACATATACATTCAAAGATATTGTATCTCATATTAAAAATGTATCTCATATTACGTACGTTTCTCCTTGTAGTATATTATACAAGTACTTAAAAAGATGTAGAAATAAAATATTAAATAAATTCAAGGGTAGTTTAACCGGTAAGTGAAATATTGGTTTAGCGAAAAACCGTAAACGTTGTAAAGAAAATATAACGATAAATTTTGTAAAATAACGAAACGAGACAGTTCGTAAAATTCACCATAAAATGGAAGCGCGGACGAAAGTGGGGTAGTTAAAATATTGTTTTTTTTTTCTTCTTCTTGGTACTCATAGCGTAGACTTTTACGATACTCTTTCTTCGCCGCCGCTTCCGGGTATAATATTTATTGTTTCGCAATACAACGTTAAATTTTACGGTTAAAAAATTACGGCAGCGATCAATAAATAATGTTAGAGGGCACGAAATTAACGATTCTAAGTATGCATAATTTTATCGAAGGGAAAACAGCCCATCTTTATTTGCATAATGCTAGTTTTTTATGAATAAAATAGAAAGCTCATTGCTACCACTTATTTTTATGGTATACTTTATATAGTAGTAATATATAGCAGTAACTATACTTTTATGTGGTATTGCCTCCTTTTTTCTAAGAACGTGCGTTAAATGTCAATTCAGCGAGGTATAAATAAATCAATAGCCTTTAAAAAAATTAGGTTAGAATATTTATTATATACGTCTTTTACGAATATTGCAATTTGATATTTTTAGCGACCGTTCGCCAAATAATATAACGAAGTTTATATGATGAGAATACACAATTTATTATACAAATCTTATTTTGACAAAAAAATATTTTACAAGCATGAGCCGCATGTGGCCCGTGAGCCACAATTGGTCGACCTCTATATAATACATTGAACTATTTCAATGTATACACATGCGTTACATTACATGCACGAAATCAATTCAATTTCGATTTATGTGTGTAATGGCAGACCAACTGCGATCAGCAAAATTCAAATGACCCACTTTTGTTAGAAAATAATGGCGGGGTGTAGTGAGTAGTATGTGTATGTGTATTATATAATATCGAAAGAACCGGTGACCCATTTGAAGCACCTTCGGCTGAAACGGAGGCACTATATTCAAATTTATGTTATGGTCGGCTATAAATCAACACTTGCATACATAGATAGAAGAATGTGATTTACAGCGCGAATGGCATTTGCATTCGGGCAAAAATATTTCCTTCCTATACCCATCCGCCATTAAAGCGGAGGTTCAGGATTAATATCGGTTAGGTATTCGTTCGGTTTATAACCGTTTGTTATACAGTAGTTCGATGGCGTGGAACTCTTAATAAAATCAACAGAAATAAAGCGTGGCATATATTACAAACGTTTTTGTAGAAACACCATCGCCAAAGTTGTAGCAATTGATGTCAATACTAGTTTTTCAATTCAACAATCGCCTATTAACACAGGTGTAAATTATGTACAATATAAGGAAATTGCTTGGTGAATATAGTACATAGATATGTATAGGTTTAGATTTAGAAGTTTCTGATAATAGGTAGTTTCTTAGATTTTTATTTGCTTATCCCTAAAAATTATTAAAAAATACATATTTTTGCTGCATTAATAAATTATTTATAACAAATTCATAAAACTCAATTTTATTTATTTGTTGTATGTACAAAACAGCAATCTTAAAATCAAAATATAAAAATAAAAATATATATTTTATTTTTGATAGACAAAAAAGATAGACCCTTGCAAGTCACGAATATTCTTGCCGTTGAGAGTTTTCGCTCGCTTTCCGTTGATGTTAGCTTAATTGTGAGCAAAGTTTTATATACAATGCTTAATATCGATTCCGCTTTCATTGCCAACAGTCAAGATTTTGTATAAATATTATAAATCAATGAGCTGCTTATTTTTTTTTATTCCATTTATTATTTTAGTGCTTCAAACATTTATATTTAAAATTATTAACAATTTTTTTAGTAAAAAATCAGAAAGTCTTGAGTCTCGGGTTATTTAAAAAAATGAGACACGAAACGGTATAAAAGCATGAAATTCCCGGAATCAATTTAAGAGTTTCCTTAATAATAAATTCCTAGTAACAAATATTCAAAATGTATAAACAAGCTAAATAATAAGGGAATATTTTAGAGAGTAACTCGTCCATTTTTTATATTAACATTCGTGCCTTTCATTTTGAAAGGTAGTTTCTTAGTGAATTTAAAAGTATTTATAGAGATTTTTATGCAATATTTTTTTTTGTTACATTTATAAAATGCATTTATAAAATATTTTAAACTCTTTAAAATCAGAAATAAATATACTTTTGAGATACTTAAGTAAATATAACCTTGCATATAAAAAAGTATTTTCTAGTTAAATTTAATTTATTATAGAGCTTTTATTGCAATAATGTTTCTGTTCAATGACTTCTAACTATTTCTTTATAACGATAAAAAAATCATGGCTTTTTAAAATTTTACTTTTTAGCTTTTAATAAAAGTTTATTTACTACTAGTGTTATTAAAGAAAATAAAAAACTTAATTAGCTTAATCTCTTTTTTTGCTGCAACCTAATTAAATATATTTTTATTGCAGTGCAATATTTATACGTAGTAATTCAATGTTTCGTATGATTTTTAGCATTATTTACTATTTTTTTTTTTTGTTACAGGAGCGTTATATGTTTATCTATTATTATTTTAATAATGATAAAATTGTATGTTTTATACTAGTTGCTAAAATATTATTTTTGCTATAATATTAAGAAGCTCTATTTTATTGAAAATACCTAATAAATATATTTTTTTATTAAAATTAATTATCAACATAATTATTTGCCGTTTCAAAAATAATTTTTCAGATTTCTACCCCAGGTTTTTTACGAATAACTTCATTTCTTGTCCTTAACCGTTAAAACTTGGGCTTAACAATTGTATGATTTATTTGTTAATACTATAAAATTAATGCTATATATGTACATTCCATAAAAAAAAAATTTATATACTTCTGCAAAAAATCTGTCAAAAATGAACCATAACACGTTTATTTATTATTAATACGAAAAATATTTTTTTTTATTTTATTTAAAAAAAAATATTACCAAATAATTTACAAAAAATTATGAAATACTTAAATACAATCGCAAATATAACGCCTAAATTTAAAAAGTATAGTGTAAACGTATTAAGTAAATTAAATACTGAAATATAAAAATATTTTTTCTAAGAGTATAGAACCTGTAAATATGTTTATACATTGTAATAAAATATACATATTTTATCGTTTCAGGTATGGATCTACATCTGTTTTATTTCCTGTCTACATACTGTAAGTAGTATTTGATTTTTATATTATACATTTAAAACCAGTTATTATGCATAAATACAATATGTATGTATTTATAAACTGTTTGTTAAATAACAGCATTGCCTTTCTACTTTTACATACTCAAAAATAGTTGCAATATTCAATTTTTTTAACAATACCCCTAATAATCCATAGGTGTTCTGGACTGGTTAAAATTATTAAAAAAAAGCAAATTTAATATTTTGCTCTTAAATAATTAAATTAATTTGTTATTTTATTATATAAAAATAATTTAAAATATTTGAGTTTTTCTTCTCTACAATATGATTTAAATACGGTAAATATCTATTTAAAATCGTAAATTTCATTATAAAGTAGCATTAATTTTTATCAAACAATCGTATCGAAAAAATTATTTAAAAAAAGAGATTATGTAAGAATTTACAATATTTAAAAAAAAAATATCGAAAAACTTTGACATTTTGTTTGTATTTATAAAAATGTTTTCCGATTACCATGAAAAATTATTTTAATTTTAAATTACTAAATAATATATTAAATTATTTTTAAATTACTAAGAAATACATATTGAATAGATAACTTTATTCTTTAATTACAATAGATAACATACAAAATTACAATATTAAGCTTACAAAATATTAAGTCAACTCTTTAAATCTTACAAATGTTTTAACAGTGAGCTATTTATATTTGAAAAAATATGTTTTTTAGAGACAGATCGCTATCTTTTTTAATAAAAAATATAGATAACTGGAATAAGTCCAAATACATTTTTATATATCATTTCTTTCTGAATTCTTAACGATTTATTGTAGGAATCAACTTTTATAATAAAATAGTTTACAAGCATAACTTAATATTCCGAAGGGATTTATTTTCTTGGCAAACTCGTAGAGATCAATACATTATCATTTATTATTACAATCACAAACCTTTTTTATAATACACATTTATACAAGGCGCACACATGACAGTAGAATTTATTTATATATTTTTTATTTATATATTATCGAACACACAACAACAGCAAAAAAAAACACATACATATTTTGGTGAATTACGTTTTCTTTTATTCGCAACCATCTATATAAATGAGCACACTCGACAAAGGGGAAGGCTAAACGGAACAATAACGCAGTTGAACGAATGGGAAGCATAATGCGATGAATTTTGTATGTATGTATGTATGTATATACATATATATGCATACTTTTTATACAATGTATGTAGGCTGACAAAAAAGTTTTGGAACTTTAAAGACAGTGCTTCAATGCAATGGCAAAGTTATACTATTTTATTGCATTTAGTTAATCTGTGTGGTTTTAAATAATGGTTTATTAAAGACTAACAATATAGTTATTCGAAATATGACTATGTATTTTTATGTATAGAACTTTGAAATAGATTTGACCAAATATTTCAATGCGATTTTGATAGCATTATAATTTTTTTTGTTTTAATATCATATAATAAATCGTATTGTGTGTTTTTGATTAATTAAGTATGTTACTTTGTATTGTGAGTATTCATTGAATCTGTATTATTTTTTATTTGCACACATTACTGTTGTAGGCGTTTTTTATTTAATTAATATTTGTTTTTAAATTTGGAAAATATGTTGAACTAAAAGATTTTAGATAGAGCAAAACAAGTATTAGACAAATCGATTCAAAATATAAAAACACTGAATCTTAATCTAAATTTGTGAAAAAATAATTAATAAATAAGCTAATTTATAAACTTTTAGAACAGCCCACGTACACATTGAATTTTTCCTCATTTCCGCGCGTAATCCTCTTTCGTCGCATAAACCCCATAGCCTAAACTTAGAGCTAACTCTAAATATTTTATGCATTATGACTCAACGTTTTTACTAAGTGGAATAGCACCGTTGGACGATGACTTTCCTCTTTTCGTTGTCTGTTATCTATAAAATTTTAAACATTCAACCGCGCCGCCTTGTGTATGTATAACCCAACCATCCGAAGCTTTTGTCTGAAGTTTTGAATATTTCACCCACATACCGTGAAAGGTAACCCTTTGTATCTCGGCCACCAGGACCACCCGGTTTAATATTAAAGGGTTGCATCGCATTTGAATTTTACGTTCTCGGTTTTGTTGAATGTGTATTCTTGCCATTCGCTTGGAAAAGCTGTGTACTTTATTATTTACCAGACCGAGTAATAAACAAAGAGAATAGTGCAGCATGTTATTGTATAAAAATAGTAGTTAACAAAATGTAGAAAAATGAAAGTAGTGAGAATTTTCTGTTGTCAGTCATTTAGAAATTATGTGGTTTATATTTTATTATAATTAATAACCAAACTTAAACCGGTAAAAAATAGTTGAACCTTTGAATCCTCATTATCATACAATGTGTGTGTGTTTTTAGGTCTTTTTAGTATAGATAGATGATTATTTCATATCAATAAAAATTTCGTAATTACCGTATTTATATTTTGTAATTACAATGAGAAATTACTGGACATTTTTAAGCATATAAATTCAGTATTGATATTTATTTATTATTCATTCTTGTATCCCAACGTCTTTTTTTCAGGAGCGTTGGGATACGAGTTATTTGTCGCTAAGCATCTCTTCAAACTGCTGAAAGATGCTGTCGATAAGTGAACTACTGTCGAAGAATTTTGGGTTTCGTAACGTCTTCGAGGATCATGATCGCATTCTCTTCTGATGCTAGCATTGCACATATGTTTTATTTCAACTATGAGAAGCTTTATGTCACATATTTAAATATTTTATAATTGTTTTCTTCTTCTAATTTTTTGTGTATTGTAATAATTGATTTTTGACCACAGTTACGTATCTAAATTAAATAAACTAATATAGCTAAAAATATGTATACTTATATTACATTTTAGATTTTAGATAAAAATAGAATTAATGGTTATAATACATAAGCTGGTTTAAAAGTCAACATTTTATTTTTAGATGAAACAACAAGAAAATAAAATATTTGACATTTTTTTATTAAATATTTTTTTCTGTATAAAAATACATATATTTTTTAAATCAATTAAATTTTAATGTTCACGTTTTTTTTATTTTTATCATTGTTAAAAAAATAATATTTTGTCGATACAATCTAATATTAAAATTTGAGGCTCATTCGTGTTATTTAGTTGATATTTGCCCACCCAAACATTTTCCCGAATTTATACTAGTTAGAGTAGTCATGAAACATACATAAATTATAATTGAAACGAAGCAAAAATAACCATTCTACGAACTCCCATTCAATATTCGAGTTTTCCCCAAGCATTTCGACTAATAACTTTCGTTCAATGCATAACCATTTTCCATCTCTAAGTTTTGCTCAGTCACTAATACCATTAATAATTTCCCGTCGGCGGAGTTCCACATTTAACTGCTAATTCAATATACTTGTTTGTCAAGAGGATCGTACATGCTTATTGCAATTTCGCTCGACTTGGATTAAAGAACTTCCCCGCCTACTTTGTTTTACACAACTTGTACTCGGCTACGAAAACCCCATTATGTTGTACAATACACACAGTATATTACAAATACCGTAGTATTTTAAACGGTTTTCTATTTGTATGTGTGGAGAAGGAGTTAAGTATGTATATGATTTTATCAGGAAAGCACCATTATTTGAACATTAGTATGTTTTATGTTTATATTCTAGCTCAAAATTACATTTAACCTAATGGATTAGTACATAGTGATCCAAAAAGCTTACATTTAAAAAAAAATATTTACTCAATTTAAAGCTTTATTGTCATTAATGGAAACCATGTTTTTTGGTTAAAAACGTATAAGGCTTTTGCTAGTATCGTTTTATTTATTTTTTTTCATTACAATATGATATAACAGTTTTAAATAACTAATTTATAAAAAAAAGTAGTTAAACTGATGTTTCTTTACACCGGGCAGGCATATGTTAAAATTGGTCAATTTTTTGTTTATCTATTACAATTTTATTTTATTCATTCGTATACTAGATAAAAAGAAACCGCCCCATCAAACTTTATTCTACGTGGAATGAATGAATGTATTAAATGTAGCAGCTAGTCAGAGGTTTTGTATTTGTGTAGGTTATGAATTTAATTGTCATGCCATACTGTGTCAATAGCTTTTTCTATATCTAACATCAAAAGACCTTTTTGTATTAAAATTAGAGCATATATTGTACGTCAAACTATTTATTTAATGTATTTTAAGTGATTGTCGCGGTAACTTTTCTGGTTTTTCAGATAGTTGGGAAATACACAATAGATAGACAGATTAAAGAAAGGTATTTAATCAACATGTAATTTAATTTGTCAATTCCAGGACTTTTAGGGTTTCAAGTTTATATTGACATTTTTAATTTTCCGTGAGCTTATTCTAAAAAATAAATCCTGATCTACCGCAGATACTTCTACCTTTCTTATCTATCTTGTAACTTGGTTTGCATTTTTGTAGTACATATTTAAAATGTTTATTGAGTTCTTACCACCTTGATCCGTGTCAGAAATGAAATTTCCATTTTTAACGGTAAAGTTTTTGTGTGTAAAATCATACCGTTTAATATTTCTTTAGCTATAACAATCCATG
Source organism: Plectrocnemia conspersa (assembly GCF_051122295.1). NCBI lineage: Eukaryota > Metazoa > Arthropoda > Insecta > Trichoptera > Polycentropodidae > Plectrocnemia > Plectrocnemia conspersa. The sequence continues at coordinate 25,483,507 of NW_028277177.1, read as the reverse complement.
TTTCACTTTTCATTTTGTTTGAAAATTTACTGCATTTTGGTCTTTTTGGTCAAACTATATTTAACATATACATATAAATTTATTTTACAGTTGCTTATATCGCGATATTTGTGGCTTATCAGTTATTCTTTCCGATCGATTAATATATTTATCGCTCAACTAAATGGTGTGCCAATTGTCAATACTTTTGAAAGTTTTCATTATTTAGCCTTTAAAATCTATTACTGTCCGAATGAAACAACGAAGATGTGGGGAGATAGAGGGGTCACCCACCAAAACACCCACAAACAACTGAACCAAAGGCGAGACAGAAACTACAAATGAAACCGTTTTACAGTCCCAGGCTCAGTCTCTTCACAACAGTCTTTAAGTCTTTCGGTCTGTCTAACTTTTGCCTTAAGTTTTGCATACCCCCAAGGTATGTTTCTAGAAACGCTCGATTTATTCGCTGAAGAGCTAAATCGTATCGAAGTTGGATTTTTGTTGACGTTAGTTTAATTTTATTCAATATAATTAAATGCCGATGTTTTGGGAAAATCGCCTTAAACACACGCGTCAAAGAATGGGCTCTAAGGGGCAGTGCGAGACAAGCGCGACAGTTTATTATTATGGCAGGATTTTGTACGGTTTGTGTGAATATAAAATCGAAATTATTATTTTATTCAATAAATAATTATAAAATTGTATATTAAAAATTTATTGAATTAATAGAATTAATGTATATAATAAAGCACAATACTTTAAACCTAATGTACAATTGAAATATTTCAATCCATTAACACATTTTAGCTCATTATCGCTTGGATTATGAAACAATGAAAACAATTCACAACAATGCCTCTAACAATACAAATTTATTTCAAAATAATAGCACAATGTCGAAATATGTAGCATTAAATTTGATTAACTCAAAAATAATTTTACACTGCAAATTATTTCACCGTAATCACACAATAGTTTGAAAATTGAATAACACCCACTAACCCGAAACGACCCGACAAAAGTTTATAGCATAATTCACAAGTAGTTATTATAAACATATATAATCTCGGCGGTCAGTTAAATGAGCCACCGGTCTTTAATACTTTGAGATGTTCCGCCGAGTGGAAACGTATAATTTAGAAAATACATCTCGTATTTCAGTCTCTCGAACAATGGGGTGCCCTTCTGAGGGTCCGAGAGTAGTGCCAAAGGGGTTGACTAGATGGGGGTAGGTGGAGGGTGGCGTCTTTGTTCCAATAATATAGTTGAACGTTACAAATTAGTCCAATTCGCGGTGAATCAAGAGCGCGTGCCTCCTTTGTGCCCGGGTACCTCTCTCGGTAGGTCTTGGGGTGCAATTTGCCACCCACCTGTCGGGTCATCTCACCTGTGGATATTCACACACAAATCTAGGGTAAATTCATGCCGAGCTAGACGCACGTCCACGCCCGGGGGTTGAAAACAAAGTTGGATCTGCATACGGTGCGTTGTGATAGTTAGCTTATTAATGTGCTGTACAAAGCGAGTTTACTTTGTAAACTAAGTTAAAGTGAAAATAGATTATAAATACACCTCTATTCAACTAATTTTGTAGCCCGGTTATACATAATAACTAAAGAATAAAATTAAATTAGTAACAAGCATTACCCCTAATTTACAAAATAAAACATTTTTTTATAAAATAAATAAAAATGTTCTTTTATGATAACAAATCCAGAAAGTGCTTACATCTTGAGTTAAAAAATATAAAAAAATATTTTTAAACTTAATTATTAAGTCAAAAAACAATACATAATTTTATTTAAACACATTAAAAAACATATAATATTAATAATTTAGGGAGCGTAACCCTAGGGGTGGTTGACCTCGCGGCCAAGAGACTCCTGGACGAATCCTATTAGACTGTTTATTATTTTATATTTACAAGCTTGTTATGGGCGAATACGGCGTGACGTTTCTCGTGATGTCGGAGTTTGTGCAGTTGATGATACTCAGGATGGCTCAAGCTGCATGCGACAGGTGTCAGGAGTGTCAGGTGGGGGCGCGTAGCTGGTTCCCCAGGAAGGCTGCTAGTCATCGTTTGCCGCTGATTCTGCTCTCTGGCGTCTGGTCTCTGTCTCGTGCCTCAGCGTCTCACTTGACTGCCTCGGGCTCTCTACCAAGGTCTTGTGTCCACTGCGGATCAACTGCCGTCTCCTCGTCGGAGTCCGGGCTTATATTCTTTTAGGGGATGCACCCTTGCTGGCCAATCACGCTTGTGCGTCGATCTCCTAGCCAATCGCTGGAGTCGCTTCGTATAATTCGAGAAATCGGATGTTGCATATTTGGAAGCGTGTTTTTGCTTGCTCCGACTTTCGAATTCTACGGAAAGGGTTTGCTGTTGTGATGATTAATTGCATCCGCACTGTTTAGTCACAAAAGGGATACTCTTAACGACCCGTGTTGTGTGGTCAAAAGAAATCCCTCTTGTGCCATGATGTTTGTCTCATTATTAACAGTGAACATTCTTGGTTACGGGTATTAACGATGAAACAATGGCCCTTTTTTTGTCCGTTACTATTCATGGTGGTCGACAGTCGCCACAATAAGATTAAAATAATAGACAAAAAAAGTCATAAAAAGGTAAATTTTACGAACTTTTGTTTTTTATTTAAAGTATACTGCTAAGGTGCATGTGCATTACTTGACTGTATTTTTGTCATTTGGCTCATTAACATAATTACGATTGTATCAATTCATGAGCTTTGGCTCTTTTTAGTTTTCTGATTAGATATTCCACGTTGAAGAGATCAACGACTTTAGCATTGATGTGATTCTTTAGCTCTTCTTGATGTGATAAAGCAAATTTATGGATGACCTCTGGTATTGTCTTCATCCCAAGGTTTCAATGGAGATCAGCATTTTATACGTATCATTGTGTGTAATAGCTCACCGAAGCTCATAGCAATAACTTGTTTTCTTTTGAAAGCAATGATATTCTTTACACTAGCCTAGGGTTTGGCATACCACGGCTCGCGAGCCGCATGCGGCTCTTGAGGTATGTTGAGGCAATTTTTACCAAATTGATATTTTTTTTATTTTTTTGGAATATTATATTCTCTTTTTATTTTTTTATACGAGTCACGAGTATCATGATAAGATCAATTTTTTTTTGTATTATTGCCACTCATGGTTTCATTCAGTAAATATTCTTCACTTAATGAATAAAAAAATATGACATATAATAAATTCATTTAAATAAATCGTATATGTAAAAATATATTTATGGTTCTCAAAAAAATTCTCAACTCCTTTGCTACTCGTATTTGACTCTAATGGTCCAAAAGTTTGCCGGCCGCTGCCCTAATACAGTTTTCTGAATTTGTTGAACCAATACAGTCTGAAAATGTAGCTGTAATGTTTTTTATCATCTGGTAGGTCACTGTTGCGAAGCAGGTAGAATAAGGGGCTCAATAGACTTCCATGCGGGACTCCAGCTTTCATTTTATTAAACTCAGAATAGGCATCCGCTTGCTTAATTTTAATATATTTATCCAAGACGTTTGATTCTGTGATTTTGGCTAGTTTATCTAGTAACATTTTATTAGCTTTATGATGAAGTCCATTGTACCACACCCTGTTAAACGCCTGAGAAGCGCCGAGAAAAATTATTATATGCTTTTCTATGCACCTGTTTAATGCCCATTTGATTCCGATAAGACCTAAACTAAAGGTCAATAATTATTTTTTTGTCCAAAATTATCGGCATTCATTTCTCAAACATCTTTGAACATACTATAGCAGTGAAATTTTTCTATAATATGGTAAAGTTTTAATGGGTTTGCCTGGTTTCGGAAGCATGATTACTTATTTAATTTTACACAGCAAAGGTACGTTATTCGAAGGTTAAGCTTAAAATATATAATTATAATAATAAAAAAAAATTGTTTTACATATTTTAATAGATATTTCTTCCTTTCTGTATTTTATTTTTACACTTATAAAATAAAAATATATCATAAGTTTGAACAAATAAAATCAGTTGAAACGTGTTGACCCATATCGATTACTCCTTTATTTACTGGATCGGCGATAGGGTCAAAAACTTTAAACTCCATTAGCAACCTCGTGAATTTTAATGTTGGACTTGTCCGTTTTAGATCCGGTATTTGTCGGCTTTCGTTGAATTTTTAACGATAAAATCGGTTATCGGATAAAACAACCAGAACGGACACTTTCCTAATGGATAGTTAAGTTGGACCATTGAGTTTATTTATTATTAATCAGAACTACTTATATATATATTATTGATATAATTTATTGTATATTTTTAATTTTCATCATTAACATTGTAATATAAATTAAAATGAAGTAAGTGATGAAAATAAATAATACAATAGCACCAATATTGTTCGTATAAAGGGTAAAACGAAAGCTTTTGTTATACTTATATTAGATAATTTATCAAAATTACTTCATTAAAGGTTTGTTATTGTTTCCTTCGTATAACATTCAAGCTTTATCATGTAAATCGTAATTGTTATACTTATACATAATACATCAACAATCAAGTTTTTTTTAATATTTTTTTCCCTATTTCGATCACGTTTTATGTATTTTTAATACATTAATGGTAATAATGTTTTGAACGTTTGAACATAGCATATCAGAGATTTTTTCGCGTGTCATTATTTTTTCATGCCATATAATGACGAAAAATTCCATTATTGAGTATAATGCGTATATTTTGATGAAATAAACGAGGTTTGATAAAAAATTGTATTATATTAGTTTTTATCAAAAAGTTAGTATCGTGTTGTTCTTTTAACAAGACTTGTAATATATTAAAATGTAAATTGATATACAAGCAATATTGTTGTCATTGAGTATTTGATGCAAAATGTTATCATTTTTCTTATGATGCTCGCTATAAAAATATATTTAAAATTAATTATATATAAATCAAATATTATAGAAATTTTTAAATATCAACTTATTGGTTTTGCATTATATTTAACTATTATTTTATATTAATTTTATATGTTTACATGTGAATTAAACTAATCATTATTCTTTCTCAACACTATAGATATTGCCGTATTTCGTTTTAATTTATTTTTCTATTAGAATTTGTTACAAGTCATGTTTTGCACTTTTTTATATTTTTTGAGAATTTAGTTAAAGCAGTACAGCTTAAAAACAATAAAAATTTAATAAATTAACATAAAGTTTTTTTCTGTTTGATAATAATCATATTGATCATAATTTATATTATAATATTATATCGATTATACTTAAAAATTTAGATTTTTTATATACAAATATATTTAATTTTTGATAATGTTTCATTGAAATATTTTTGATAATTTTTCATTAAAATAATCTTGAAATTATAAATTACTACAATTGTAAAAAAATATATTAATAACAATTAACATTGCAATAAGTTTGTTGAAATTCAAAGAGATCATATATTTTGTGTCGTTTTGATTTATGCAGTTTCTATACAATTAATAAAATCAATAATTGTATTTTTTACTAAACAATCTGCAATGTCGTTATTAAATTGTATTATGTGTCTAACCTAAGCAATAAAAAATATTTTTTTAATCATAATAGTTGAAAAAAAACTAAATCAACGAAATCTTACTGAAAAAAACAACTAACAATACTGTAATTATTATTTTAGTAAATTCACAATATCACTTTTTAATACCGATAATATTTAGTACTAAAGTCTAAAATTAAGACTTAAACCATTTTTATATCACTATATAATAATGCGTAAATTTTGCCTGTATACACTATTTTGGCCTTTACATATTTTACAATTCATGAAACATAAAGACACCTTTTGTGTGACACTATCAATGACAAACAAACACAATAAAGCAATAACTTTATATCTAAAATACCCTATGGCTCAAATACGTCGATCTATAATCGTAAATCCAGAATTATTAGAGCATCATTAATCGCCTTATTTGATACTTGACATCAATACCTGTGCACCTAGTGTTTCCAACATTAACAATAACGAACCTTAAAGCGTCTCAATAATATAATACAATATCATAAAATTTAATCGTTAATATTATTAGTATAATTTCGATTTTGATTATTAAACTGTAGCGAATGCGTGTGACGCTTTAACCTTTTGCACACAAGTGTAATTTTACAAGAGGGGCTTTCAATATTTGTTATGCTAGCATTCCAATAAAATATTTTATTAATTATCATAAGCTCTCAATTAAAATAGAAATTATGCAGTAACTTTAAAATTACATTTGGAGAGTTATATTTGTGCGAAAATTAGCAGAGCTAACTGTGATTTTTCTAATTTCGGCTAATCGCAATAAACTTAAAAACAATTTTTATTTTTCAAAAGCCTTCAATTCTTAGTATGTTAATCCCTTTTCTTTGAAAAGAAACACAGTAAACACTTTCTTTCTTTGTCACCACCCTCGGAAATTCCATCTTGCAATCTCTGGGGGTGCGGGCACCCCAGGTTGGAAACTCATGCTTTACATATCTACTGATTTGATTTTATTCGTTTCGCATATTTTATATAACATTGCGGCAATAGTTTTCAATGCCGCAGCCCGCGCCCTGTTTAGCAGTATTCGAGCGTGATTAATTTTACACAGTAATAACCCTCAGCTCGCCTATTCAAAACGAGGTACGAATACCCACACGATCATAGTATTATGTGTATATAAAGTGTGTTTGGAAATTTCAGGCGTTGCCTAAAGTTGTTTGGTTAACTCTTGAGTACTGCTTATAAAAACAGACGCGGATTCGATGCGTTAATTGAACGCCTATATACGGATTAATAAATAATAATGTAAATGTGCCATGGTTATTTGCGTAGCATGCTTCCAATGAGCAAAACGTAAATATTAATGACTTGAAGCGTAAATCAGTTAACTCCAATTTTGGAATCTGAAAATACGAAAAAAATGATTATTTATTGAATTGATTTAAATACTATACTACTAAAATATTCTGCTCTTAACACAAGCATTTTTTTAAGAGCTGATTTTATTGACAAATAGGTTTTTAAAATATATAATAAATACAATAGTAGGTGAAACATACAAACATCTATAAATAGGACAAAAATAGCAATAAAAAACACAAAATAAAAATACACGTTTGATTAAAAACTAAGATAAAAATTATATTTATTCGTAAAATTAAACAAATGTAAAATAATTTTGAGTTAGTGACTAAGCGGAAATATAAATAAATAACAATATAAAAATATTTTTATTAAAACGTGTCTTCTCAAATGGTGTAATTATTTGTGTTTCCCAATGAATTTTCATGAACTATAATATTTAGGTATAAATGTTACTAGTTCTTATATCCATACAAATTTCTAAATATTTTTTTGGTACTGGAAGATGTAAATAAAAGGCACAGAAAGCATAATATGGCATCTTTATTCGTAAAATAAAACAACTGTACATATTTTTATATTTCCACTTATTATTGAAAAAACGATTCTAAAACTGCATGCTCTGAATCGTGACTTTAATTTTTCTAAAAATGGTTTTAATTTCTAAAGTTAATATTTAATGCAGTTGGATTATTAAAATTGACAAATTCTTAATTAATTTTCTTTTCTTGTTTTAGTTTATATTTTCACTTTATTACTCGCAATAATAATAGTTTTACAAAATAATGTTAACATTTTGTAATTATTTTTTTTTTAATGATTAACATAAATTTCTGAACTAGCTATAAAAGCATTTTCGATGCGTTTTTCTCCAAATGCATTAACATCAGAGGCTGCACAAGTCATGATAATATTTCGATTTTCCTTGCATTTTATACACGCTTCTAATTCTACGCAAACTTCTGATTAATGACTGTTTTGTTGCAGTCAGTTTTGTGAAGAAATTAAATTTTGTTTGTTACTTAGTTTATTTTTTAGCCTTTTTCTTTAATGCCATTAGTTTTCTAATAAATATTACAATAAATGTATATTTTACAATAAATTTTAATTAAAGCTTGATTTAAATTTAATGTTATATTTAATGTAATAGTAAAGTTTATTTTCACTTAAAAAAATTTAACTTTTTTTCGACACGCGAAAATTTAATTAAAAAATAATACAGTAGTATAATCAAATGATGCACGAAAGATATAAATCAAGAACAGTATATGTATTTTCAATATAGAAAATTTTTAATGTAATTCTTAATGAGTTAACTAAAGTACTAAAATTCATATATTCTATATATGAAAATCGTGTTATGAAGTAATTAAAACATTTTATAAAAATACAGAATAATTAAGAAAACCCGATAATTGTAAACTATGTAAAGCAGGTCAAATTTTCACATATTATTTATGTAGGTTTATTTCGGATTGATACCGTTTGTTATCTTTTTATAATATATTTTAGATGCGTAGTTATATCTCGTAAATGCGCATTTAATTAATATAATAAATATTATTATTCTAGGATTTTATTTGTATAGATTTTAATTTACTGCTTTAATTTATTTTTATTTTTACGAGATGACAACATGATAGATCCTGAAAACGCACATTTAAAAATAATATTAATCTAAATGACTACCAAGAATTCATTAAAAAATAATTTAACTTACTTCTTATGAAAATTGCAATCGTGGAATTTTAAAATTAGAACATCATAAACATCAATTTACAAATAATGTATATAAATCATTTTAAAACATTCATTAAAAGTAGGTAGAATCAGGTCTTCGTGACTTTGGCAAAAGTCGCTTTGCTAATGCATTTTTACGGCCTTGAATAACATAGACAAAAAATAAGTTTCTTATCACTAGGTTTTCTAATACTTCTGCAACATCGTCGTATCTGATTCATTAAGCATATGCAATAATGTTCCACAATAACTTAACAAACGTTAGCCTAATGCATTACAATTCATAATTTTTTTGAACAAACGTCAAATCTAGAATTATGTAAAATTAAATTTTTACGAATATTTTTAAAAGATTTACAAACACTGCTTTTTTTATAACGCTGCATAAGCAAATGTGGGTTCATGCCTAATATGCATTTTACTTGAGAGGTTTAAATATGGGTCTAGGAATGACATAAAATTATTTACAAATTTTTAACACTCAAACTCGACTCATTTCTGTTTAAGTAATTAAATATGACACTCAAATAAAAAACCTTTTTACATGTGTTTGTGCTAAATAGATGTTTGAAAATATAAATACTTTCTCGGATAATCGAAAATATTTTTAAAATATGCGATTCTCTATTACTCTAACCGGCCGGCGGATTTATCTTTGCCTTGGTGATCTATGAACCCGCTTCGATTCGATAAAAAGAAATTACGCATTGGATTCGTCAAAATCCAAAACGATTTAAGGCAATTTTTTTTTCAATAATATAATTTTTTTTTATATTGTTGTTTTAAACTAGCGACAGCTGTAATTGATAATTGTCTCACGATTATTATTGACAGCAGAAGGAGACTCAATTTTTTTGTTAAAACAATCGGAAAATATCGATTCTGAACTAAGCTCAAAATTTTAACGGGCGGTTAAAGAGAAATTATATAATCGAAGAAAGCAGACACTGATGTCATTAATTAAATATTTGCAAAATACAAATCTTTCACCAGTCGAAAAAAAAACTCCTTAGTTATTTTTAAAAATAGAAATATTTTAAATGTGAAAGTAAATTATTCGCAGATTATTCAACGGCTTGACCATTTCTAAGCACCTTATCGACTCCAATAAATCCTTGGAATCCATTAAAAACTTTAAATATTGTCATTCGCGCAACAATTAAAGATAAAAATTTCTTTCAGTCTTACAGAGAGTAGTGAGGGAAAACCAACATCTTACGGATTAATAGAGAATTTTTTTTAACAAAAAAAGAACGTGGATGTTTGATTCCAATTTAGGATGTAATTTTTAAAGGGTTATTTTAAGAATAATATGTAGTAATGTATCTGCAATACTTTATTATATACATTTTTATACTTGTCGTAGACCTAAATATTATACCTATTTTTTATTATGTATTTATAATGTTTTTTGAAAATTACTTTTCATCTAAATTAGCTACTAAATATTGAATATTATCTATAAATACTAAAATAAATAAATATATAACTTCATATATCTCGGAACGTAGGTAACGAGCACTAATGATGATATCGAGGAGATAAAAAAAACAATAATGTCAGCAAATTATTGTAGCTTCGGTCTGATAAGCCAAGTATAATAATCAAAGATAAAATCTTGTCGCATAGAAATGGAAACGTAAAATAATAATAATTATTGATTGATAATATAAATTTATTACATCTACATTAACTCTAATTTAGTTTACATTTCACTGTTAGCAACGTATGTATAATTTTATCATTGTTATCCAGTCTTTTGAGTACTCACATTGAACAGCACAACCAACGTCGTACGTTTTGCATTTAATGTTCTCTCCGCATGCACAATAAATAATAATGGCGGCAGAAACGCAAAACCCCAGTTGGTTGTCGCCGTTCGTTTGTTCTCCATATTGACGACAATGCACGTCTTTGCACGAGTGAACGAGAATTTAGCTCTGGCGTAGTCTTTGGCGAGACGAGAACCAGAAGAGGATGGTCCCAGATAGCCCACCCACCTACCTAATACCACTAGCTATTATATTATACCTAGTGGTGGTATTCCCTTGCGCTCTTTGCATACATCCTCGCTTTCGCCACTCTATTATTGCATGTCGGCTCTTTCGAGGACTCCTCTACCATCATATGCAGGCATTATGCTCAACCGCTCCCATTCTGCAAAAGCTTCCGGCTTTGAGATGCTTAAGCGGAACATCAATAACGTGTTAAAAATATGTATGTGCAATATTGATATACTACACAAAAAAATAACAGAAAACTCTTAATACATTACACAACAAATATTAAAAAATAATATTTATATTACTATTGCTTAAAAAAAATATAAAAATAACAGAAATAGTTTGTTATGTATTAATTTTCATATTATTTTTTTTATTTATTTGCTCAAGTAAATATTTTCTAATACTGTTTTTATTAACAAAATGGTAACCACAAAAAGTTTTAAAACAGATCTGATAGCATAGCCAAAAATAGATAATATTACTGAAAACATTCGAGGAATTGTTTAAAAAGTGTGTAAATCATGAAATACACTAACTGACATTACTTTATTTTACAACATAACTGATAATGATAATAGAAAATCAATAGAAACATAGCCTTTTTAATAATGATATTTACAATCAAATCTAGTTTGCAATATTTTTTAATGTTATCAAATGCTTACAAAATATCTTAAATATTAAAAAAAAACACAATAATTCCAACGATCAGACAATTTAAACTTTACTATGAAAAAAATATTGAGAGCTTAAAATAAAACTGTTAAACCTATAAATGTACGTTTTGTAGAAAAAAATGCTTTTTTGTTATTTTTTGTTAGTGGCAACGAACTTTTAGACAGAAATTTATTAGTTTCATTATTATAAGTAATTTTTAAGGCAAAAAATGAAATTAAATATAGCTTAAAAATATAACAAAAAAATTTGCATTACGTTTATTTTTTATAATGTAAAAATTTCGACTCCCAGGGGTCTCTATGAACTAAAAAAATACATATTTTTGTAATTCTTAGAATTTTTAAAATCAGAATTCCAGAAGGAAATGCTTATTGTTGTTATGTTTTATTTACGTAATATATTAAAAAATATCATATCCTCGTATAAAATATATTTTAAAGCTTCTTATTTTTTTATCTTAGTGTGACTTAATCTCTCATTGAAAATTAGGAGGTCAAAAATTATTGTCTATGAACTAATATTTTGAAATACACATTTACTTTAATTTGTTTTCTATATTTATCATATTTTTACGTATATTTTAATACAAAATACATTAGTTTCTTTATTTTATATCAAAATAAATTTATTATTTTCTATACAAATAATGAATATGTATCTTATTCTTAAAAACAACATTTTACAATAAAACAGTGATATTTGAAACATATTTATAGTAAATATGTATACTTTTCAAAACTACATAACAGAGATATAATTACTGTAAAATTGTCTAGTCTTACAGGTGTTTATTGTGTTTAATGGTTTTTTAGGGCAAAGTGGTGTGATTTTGTTGCCAAAAAGCTGATAAAAAAATATTTTATTTATGAATAATTTACCACAAAAAAATAGTGTCTAGTTGTATGCTTGTGGAGAACCTGAGATTGTCATCGTGATGCCCTTTGGACGATCTGCTGATGCCTCTCATGTTTGTCTCTATTTGCCTCCATTTATCTGTTTGAGCTTGTATCAGACCGTCGCTTGTCTCAAATTGTTTTTGACCCTCTGCCGATATGACAGTGTCACATATTTTATACTCTTGATTCAAGACAGCTCTGGCGAGTCACAGATGAGGATTTTGGTGGGCCAATAAAGCACAACAGCAGATATAAAAAATAAGTTTTTAAGTATTGTAAAATCTCAATATAAAAACAAGGTCTTATGCAAAAATAAACTGTATTCGCAGTTATACATTACTTTTGCGGTTTATGCTATTTGGATTTTTAAATAAATAGAATAAAGGTTAGATTTCATAGTAAGAGACTCAATTTTCAGAACGGTTTATTAATCTAATTTTTTTATAATTTGAATAGTTTCTTAAAAATAGATAATCGTAAAGAGATTATATAAATATTTTTTTAGAAGTAATATTGCATAAAATACGACCTATATATTGTATTTAATATATAAAACTATATAAAAAATCAACATTGTTATATAAAATGCTACGATTTAAAAAAAACTCCATTTGAATAAAATAAAATTCTACTTAGATTAATTAGAAAACCATCCCAGTTTTTACTTTGCAAAATACATAGAATATCAATATTTAATTAATATTTATTTTACTAAAAATAAAGCAAAACGTATGAAAATATTTCAACTGATACGTGTGCGAATTTTTCAATTAATCTACGTCGTGCTACACGAATAAAAAAAGCTTCGCCGAGAAAAATTTAATTAGCACCCAACATTTACGTTCTCGTTGAAATATTGAATTAAACATGCACGGACACATATATGTTTACATTTTAACTGTGAATGTGGCTGTTTTTTAGAATTTCCATTTTATAAATATAGTAATAAATATATTTATAATATATAAATATATTATTGTACTGTAAAATATATTAAAACACACAATAATAATTTTTTTTTTTTTTGTACAATAATGGATTAATTTAAATATATACAATATTTGTACATAAAGCGTATTTTCAAATTAAATATAGGTTAATTGAGCAATCCTGGAGCATTTCTAAAGCTGTAAGATAGTACAAAATCTGTGCTAAGGAATGCCGCAGCATCCTCCCTTGTAAATCTCTTGATTACGTTTTCTAGATTGTGCCTTACAATTAAATTGGTTTCAAAGTCCATCCAAAGGCGAGGAATGTCTTTAAAACATTCTCGATTTCAATTATTGTTCATTGCTAACGTCCAGTTAATCGTTGTGCTTAGTGATTTATTTTACTTGATATATTTTTTTTAACAATTTCCTTAGCTGTTATGAAAAATATAAATCGAGGAAGACTTTTTTTTATAAAATGCCTGTGTTTTGTACTATAAGCTTACATTCAAAAAACAGTTATTTTCTTCAAATAAATTTTAAAATACAAATAAATAATATTTAAACTTGAAGCTACATAAGCCAAATAGGTTGCTACATTTAAATTAAGTAAAACGACGTTTCATGAATTTACTAAAATAAAAGTATATACTACACAGCATTGATTTTTATAAAAATATAACAGTTATGAATTGTAAATAAATCTACAATTCTAATGTACTGGAAAATTTGTATTTTAATTATATACCACATTATTAATGTTTTTAGTTACTAAAAAATATTGACTCTTTAGGATCTTTAGTTCAGTAAAACAGATTCGAGGTATTTTTATACCTTAAATTACAATACACAAGTGCATAAAACACAAATATAACACACCACTAAGCACACAGTTTTAAAGCACATTATCCAGGGGCGCAGACCCTCAATAACGCACCATTTAAGAGCTTTTGTCGATGGAGTGCTTACTGATGTTGTAATGCACACTCCTGGCTGAAGATGGCCTCGCTTTGTTGATACAACTTAAAAGACGGACTAATTATTGGAATGTGCCGTTAGCGTTGTTATAAATAGGTGGCGTCTTCGTTAGAGGAAGCCGGCCAAGGACAATAGCTTGACCGTAAAACTTGTAATAATAAACCCTAGCGCCAAGCAAAAAAAGGGAGTTCGCTGTCCACAATTAACGATCGACAACCTAAGATCAATTATCTGAAACAGCTTATTTTGCTATTCTTCCCTTCAATGAGTAAATTGTAAATATGTGGCTCATGTGAAAACCCGATTATGTACTATATTTCGTACGGTATTATTATATAAGTACATTAAAAAAAACTTATTTATGAGTATGCATCGATTGTTCTAATTTTTGTAACTAAAAGGGATCAAAAATAGGAGTTACTGTTTCATTCAAAAGAAATTTTAGTCTAACGTGTCACTAATAATTTGAAGGTGTTGATTGTGTTTACCAAGTTGTAGAGAATTGCGCTCAAAAATATTTTAAGAATAAAATAAAAATGTTGAATATAATCAATGTTAATATTACACACAAATATATGTATCATATAGTAATAATATTTTAATAATGAAGTCATTAGTAAAATGGATTTCGTCTGTTGAATAAGTGTTTGGTACTCAAACTTGAGTCGTATAAAATGTCTCATATTGTAATTCTTGATTTACGGTCGACAAATTTAAGCAATGAAACGAATTACCCTAATTTTATTATTAAATGGAAAACAGACAGGGTAATAAAATTAAGACGATCCGAAAGTAAAGTACGATCAAATATTCAACGGTCATAAATTGCGATTTGAAAGTCGTTCGCTAATTTATGAACTCTATTGGAATATTTCGATATGTTTGTTTTATGCGATTTTCAACCTCACCGCAAATTGGATTTATTCGGTGGTGCGCATTTTTCGTTTGCCGAAATGAAAACGTTTTCGACAAAAATAAGAAGAAGAAAAAATTGTAGTATATACCAATTTTGTTATCGGGGTACAGCAAAAAAAAAAAACACACACATGGGAATTTGATATCGGTAAACTGAAGCATTCAATAGTGACATTCCTACAGTTCACTGTCGTAAAACGACCAACCCTAATTTGGGTCGTTTAATCATATTATCGAAAATCTTCATTGAATCCCTAATTCGCCCCTGTGTTGCTCGCGCAGCTGAGGTCTTTATTTTTTTCGGATTTCGAGCGTACCTTTCAAAATCGCTTCCTGCGTCCATATTGAATATAACTGATTTCACTTTGAATTCCGCCGCCATCTGCTAACGCCGTGACCTCACGAACTCGCTGAATCCGGCCTTGTGCGGCCCACGAAATATTTACGAATACGCTCCCAATGAAAGGGTGGTCACGGGTTAAAAAATTCGGCCCCCTTTTGTACCGCGGGAATATGCTGCGAGAGAAAAAAAAAGCTCTACGTGACTTTCGGTCTAATTGAGTCGTCCGAGAATTATGTTTAGGTAAGCATCTACCTACCCAAGGGTCTGGAGAAAAAATGTAGACATTTTGTATTGGATTCACCGTGAGAAAAGTGAGAATTTTAAGAAGGACGAACGCCTTCTGCGGAAACGTTGCCGGAAAATCGAAACCCGCGTTTTTTCCCCACGCAAATATTCAATCTGAGGTTATTTACTTTTTTCAATAAGCTACGTGTTGGTTATACACCTGGAATACAGTTTTATTATTGTGTATGTGGAAATCTTATAAATGAAATAAATGGGTAGGTTTCATAGATTACCGTATTACTTTTTGCATGCATAGTACATAATACATAGAGAGGTTGCGTGATTTTTATTTCTATTCTGCAAATTCAGTTACTTTTTGCTTTTAAAACTTAAATCATAGACTGGGAACAGTTCATAATGATTATAAATTATTTTTAAATTTAATTATGACCATCGTGATCTAATGCGTCAGGATTTATAAAAAAAGTAATCAATATCTTGTATTATTATAATACCCACAAAAAATTAATACAAAGTTTTAAAATATTAAAATGAAATAATACAAACAGGACCAGCTCTTTTTAGTTAAAATTAAATATATTAATTTGCAATGCCAGTGTATTAAGGAGCCAGATGGCTCTGATGATTAAAAGAATAGTACGCGATCGTGATTGTCGAAGTCGTTCCAGAACCCAAAACTGGAATTCCTCGAGAAGTTTGATTGTAGTCAACACTCTTTAGTAGTTTAAAAAATACTTACTGCCATACAACTTTCTGCATGAACTTAAAAAAAGATTTTGATAAAGTTAATCATATTTTCTTGTAAAAAATTATCTAATTTTGGGTTCCCTGAAGGTCTCATAAACCTATTCTCAAATTACTTGACCAATATATATCAATCAGTTCGTCAAGTACAAAAAGTTTTTTTCGGAACGATGAGTATCTCAATGCTCCAACTTGGGTCCATTGCTGTTTCTATTGTTCATTAATGGCAATGTTTATCAATTTTTTTTATTATGTGCAGATGACTTCAAAATTTTTAAGAAAGTGCAGTCGATTTCGTATTCACCCGACCTGCAGGAGAATCTAAATTCTTTATGGTTTGCTTTCAGTGTTAAAAATGTCACACAATTTAATTTTTAAGGTCATCGATGTTGGTAAAATATTCATAACATCTTTGCGGATTTATTCTAGACAGATCTTTCTTGACTAATGATTCAGGTGTAACTTTCAAAGAACGTTGAAAATGAATGCATCACATTGCAGAGACTCATATCAGATCATCAAAAATGCTTGATTTTACTTCAGGAATATTGTGAACTATTTATTATGCTCTAGTTCGCAGCATCCTAGAAACTAGCTCTGTTATTTTTAATCCAGGCATTATGAGTCAATGTAATGAATTAAAACTGGAAAAAATACAGCGTAAATTTATTCGATTTTTATACTTAAAGAAATACGAGTATTATACATTATTGTTTCCCATTGCTTTTATTCTGTGAGCCCTGGGATACATTTCTTTGTCAACACCCTAAGTGTTTAAATAATTAAAAACTTCTGGAAATTGCTCAAAGGCATCGTAGACAACCCTTCGGTGCTCGAGCAGCTATAAATGTGGGCTCCGGAAGGTGGTTATAGTTCGCGTCCTCTGTTCTTGCCTGTAAAGTCTAGAACTGCAGCACTTGCTACCTCTTCTCTGGCAAAGGCCGTTCGTCTGCTCAATACTGTGCATAGAGATATTGAAATTTTCTTGGGTTTTGGTTCAATTCGTGTTGAACAATGCACACTTGTTCGCTTCATAAGATTCTCATGACATCTGGACGAAATACCGTTACACGAAAGAGCATGCTTTATCTCTTTCTTCGTTGCATGCGACACCACTCCCATTTTTATTTCTAGGGGATCGGCGTCAGTTCTATATTGCTAAATGAATAAATTTGATTAACCTACAATACCACTAACTTCATTCTATAATTTTACTACTTATGTATCTGATTTTTTTTAATTTTGTGCGGAATTTCAACGATATTTTAAATAAATATAATTATTATAGTCATTATTAAATGTATTCTTACTACTTTTGTTTCCAAAACCAATAAAATATTTATATTTATTATAAGAAAAGAGCATTATTATATAATAAAAATAAAATGGTAAATATTTCTTTAGAAGTGCAGGGTAACACCCCCACGGTGTATGGCTGAGAGGCAAATAGTAGTGGATTCTAATTAGAATGTAACGGTAAACCGTCGAGCTCGATAGGGAATCTTATGATGCCACCTGTTCATGGGATTTGTATCTGTTCATTCATCTTGTTTTCATATTTTTACATATATACATGAATTTGTATGTAAGTATATTGTATATATTTGTAATATATTTGTAATATATTTTATACTTTTGGCAATCTCAATTAACCTGTCAGGTCACAATGGTCATAATTTTAATAAAGAAATGTAAAGTGATTTCGATATCTAAATAGTGATAGTTTCTCTAGCTAATACGTGTCCACTGAGATCATAAAATAATTTTATTATTAGTAGAGATGAACAAATACAACCTAATTTGCGATTTATCATTATCTTTTAATTGTATATTATCATTGTCGATTTGATTAAAAATTATAATTTATGATATACATTTATAATTAATGATATATATATATTAAGCGATATACGCGATACGCATTCAGCAAAATCTAATGATATTAAGTTATGAGTAATAGTTTAAGCAGTCGATTTGAAACACCCAGTAAACTCGGATTAGTCGCTTGATAAACCATCACCGTCGGATATTTTCTTCCAAACTAACTCATATATATGTATGTCTGTCTATATTTTGCAAAGCCTTTAACCGTACATCCGCCATCGGATACGTCTACGCAGACATGAGACGGATAGAGAGATAGATTTTCGAATTTAGCCGAAACGAAAAGCATCCGAACGTGAAACTCGACTTTATTTTCCGCCATAGATTTGTCTCGGCACGGTGTATGTGTGTACCGTTCGCCTTTGTGAGTTTTTGAAAAACGCGAAGGGCCAAGAAAAGGAAGGAAAGAAGCACCGGAGCAGAACACATTGTTAGCTCGGATAGGTGTCCACGGCTGCACACACTCGTCTCGAAATAGAAGCGGAGAAGCACACACACTTCATTTGGAGCCGCGGAGCAAACAATGGGAGTAGTGTGAGTGATTTTTTCGCCTCCTACGTATGAGAGTCGGATCCGTTTAACAACACTTGCCGCCAAATGAAGAATAGCCGGAACGTGCGGATAATCCAATTATAAATAGTTCATCGTTTTCGCCGGAGTAGAAGGTAGAAGTAGGAGGAGAAGAAAAATTGATCGAAGAGACTTGATTAAATCTTTCGGCTGCGCCCGATGATAAACGAGAGCAATGCTCGCAATTTCAACTGACATGCCTGTTGAGTTTTGCTTATGGATTATTAAAAAAAATGATTAATAAATTAATTGAAGATAAAAATAAAACGAGAAAGCAGTGGCAAAAAACTAAATTTATACAATTAAAAACTTGATATTCGCGAAAAAATTTAGAGCAATAAAAATAAAACGTGTTCACGTAAACTTGAAAAGCTAGAATTAGCAGATAATTCATTATGGAATTCAACGGAAACATCACGGAACTTTTAATGTTAGATATCGAAGAAGCTTTAGACACAGTATGGACGGTCTGGATCATAAACTATCTGCTACGCTTAAAAAGCTCATACCTGGAAACGTAAAAGCTTTGTTATTTCACTAAATAATGAACACTCAAATCTGCGTAAAATTACAGCTGGAGTTCAGAAAGTTTGTTCGAATCAACAAATCAAAAAAAGTCCCAGACTCTGATGTAGTTGATGTATTGTTGAGTGATTTTCTGCGGAAACCAAACTGTTCGTTATTAATTTCATTCCACAGCGAATTTTCCCAAAAATAAAAAAAATACACGTTTATCTATGTACTCTGACGATAAAGCTATTTTAACTAATGCTTACGGTTTTAAATCAGTCGCGAATAAATTACAAAAATCTTTGGAAATCCTAAATAAATATTCCGAGAAGTGCAAAATTAAAATCAACTGAATTAAAACAGAAGCAAATATTTTCACAAAACATAGAAAAACTTTGCTACCACTTCTCTTAAAGGAAAAATGCAATAACGTTAAATGAAAAATAAACGTTTAATACCTATGTTCAACATTTCGAGTGAGTTCATACGATATAGAAAAAGTATAGCAACTTAGCTTTTCCTGATATATGTTATCTATGATGTTTTTTATCGGCGGAATTTTCGTGGTTTTTCAAATTTTTAAGTGACAAAGCCATTAATTATATTTAACGCAACGTTTTATTTATAATGATCTAGTTTTTTCAGTTTTAATAATTTATTTTTCAATTGCAGCGATTTAGTTTTTTAATCGTTTTCTTATTTATAAAATTTTATATTATTTTATTTACTAACTAATGACGTAAGACTAATGTATATTTAATAACCTAGACAGAAAAAGCGCTAGAAAGTATTTTAACATCTTCATTGTTTTTATTAACTGATATTTCCTATTTTTATAAATTTAGTTATAATTTTTATAAATTTAGTTATCAAAAAAAATATCAGCTGGTTTTGTTTTTATTTATTTATGTGTCGTTTTGTTTTTAATGATCTGAATTTATTGTAAACAGTCAGTTTAGTTTTTCGATGATTTAGATTTTTATTCTGAAAAATGAATGTCAAAATAATGTCACTTTAGGAACATAGCAATAAGAAACATTTAAAATTTTCTGGTTTATATTTGCTAATAAATGTTTAGTTTTAACGATGAAATTTATGTGTTATAAATTTGAGGCGAATTAATTATTCTTAATACTATACAATAAGCTAGTTTTATTTTTTTGAGGTTTATTTCCCTTTTTATTATAAAAATGTCTGTTTATAAAAGCGTTGCTTTGCTCTTTCTACCACTCTTTTTTTATATTTATAAATTCACTAATTAGTGAAGTGAAAATAATGTTTATTTAGAAACTCTAGCAAGCAACTCAGTCTTTTCCTGGTTTATTTTAGATGTGATGCTTCCAGTTTTTAACAATTCAATTTTTATATAATTATTTTAAAGCGTTTTAGTACTTTATTTTAATAGTTCAATGTTTTAGCGAAAAACAATTTTTATTATCTAAGTAGTCTTTGGTTTATCTTCTGGTAAAGAGTTTCTTAATAAACATTATTTTCACTTTGCTAATTAGTAAATATATAAATATTAAAAAAATATGTAAAAGCAGTAGTAAAAACCGCAAATCACCATTAGTGAAAACTTGTATTAACAAACTGACTATTGGCGATAAAATTTAGATTATTAGAAGCAAAACATCATTTAAACCTCAAAAAATAAAATCTGCTAATAGTTTAGTATTAAAATTAAATTATTTGCCTAAAAATTATAAGACAAAAATTTCATAGTTAAAACTGGTAATATCTTAACTAATTGAGATAAAGTATATATATTATATCTTTATTTTAATCTGCAAGCTTCTGTCTATTCCTATGACATTACGTATTGTTGCGGAGGGTCATTTTATGACGTCACTCCCTTTGATGTCTCATTTTTGCTCAGCCTATAATAACGCTTCATTATCCCGTATTGACATGCGACACGCCGCGCCAGGCGCCTATAATTCGGGGGCGCTCTTTTTAACCTTTCACAGGCTTTCGAATTATTGGGCGGCGCGGTAGTTCCCAATCAGCAGCGCGCATCTGTCATCCGTTATTGCGGGCCGCAAAATTAAAGCCCAGAGAGTTTCCTGTAATTATGCACATGTATAATGTAGCAACAATGTCTGGGAACGAGTGCGCCCGCTGCCGGAACATCGCGAGCTCATATCGGCGCCTGACATTTGCATACGGCTCCGGGCTTAATCCGCGGCTTTAATCAACTGCAGGCGTGTCACGGCTGCGCCTGCCGGCGCGAGAGAGCAATCTTGCGCGTGACAATCGGCGAAATTATCATGCAAATCTTGTGGACGACTACAAAGATCGGCTGGGTTCGGATTGTCGGTGCGGTAGGTGAGTTACGGCCGAAAGGGCGGGCGATGAAACTCAGGCTAATCTATGAGTTACAGGGCACAGCGAGGGTTTAGATGTCACTATGTCGAATTCTAGCGCCGCCTTATATTCAACATGAATAAGCCTCGTATTCAACATAGTGAATATTATAGTTTACCGAATACCAATGACTCACCTACAAACATCTCAGCGCTGTAGCTTTAACCGGTGCGTCATTATTTGATTATTTTTTTACAAGTTAACGAATTATTTACGAATTATGTTTTTTTTAATTTTTAAATATTATTGTAATAGTTTAATTTATCAGTAAACCAATTATTTTATATTTATTTTTATAAAAAATACTGACCCGTAACGAGAAATAACAAGTGATTCACTAAAAATTCGCTGGCGTTTGAAAGGTTAAGTAGACTTCTGATTCAATCATGATAGACATTGTGGTCATCTCATGCCATAAGTTAACTCTTGTTTAATTTCTGGTGGTAATGTGTTTCTCAATATTAACTGATGTATTTTCAGTAATATAGTATGAGTTTAATGCAAAAAAATATGTACATTAAAAAAAATCGTCATTAGAAATATTACATTAGCAGATGGTCTTATGTTACGTTTGTACAATTAAAATCACATGAAAGTGCACCTGTCAAGCAAAACAACACATTTCTAATAATGACACTTTATATTATTAATTCTTTCGATGAACTGTCAACTTATGTATTACAAAATTCCTTTTGTCAATGTACAGTGGAACCCCGCTTAGCAAGCCTAATTCGTGTCAGAATCTTACTCGTAATGCAAAACACTCGTTAAACAAAACATTTTTTTTCCATATGAATCAATATAAAATACGATAATGTCTAACAAGTGGTATAGTTTGACAGCTAGTTAACCTATAGTAGCTAAATATCTTACGCACACAAGCTTTTTGGCATAATCCAGGATGTCTCGGTATTCTCCTTGTCACTCGTTATACGAAACAAAGCTCGTTTTTTAAGTCAATTTTTCACATTTTTGTTTTGCTTATTATGCAAATTTCTCGTTATTCGAGGTGATCGATAGACGAGATTCCAATGCATTTACGCAAATAACATTAATTGTAGAATGTTCTGTGATTTTTTTGTTAGACTTATTAACCGTATATTGTTTGCTTTCTGCCTTGATTATTTTGATTATTTTTCAGCATAACGTTTTCGTAGTTATTATTTAAACCTGATACTTGAATAGTTCTGTGGCGACTGTCGACGACCATGAATAGTAACGCACAAAAAAATGGCAATTGTCTCATTGTTAATGCCCGTAACCAAGAATGTTCACCATTAACAATGAGACAAACATCATGGCACAAGAGGGATTTCTTTTGACCACACAACACGGGTCGTTAAGAGAATCCCTTTTGTGACTAAACGGTGCGGATGCAATTAATCATCACAACAGCAAACCCTTTCCGTAGAATTCGAAAGTCAGAGCAAGCAAAAACTCGCTTCCAAATATGCAACATCCGATTTCTCGAATTCTACGAAGCGACTCCAGCGATTGGCTAGGAGATCGACGCACAAGCGTGATTGGCCAGCAAGGGTGCATCCCCTAAAAGAATATAAGCCCGGACTCCGACGAGGAGACGGCAGTTGATCCGAGTTGATCCGAGTGGATCCGCAGTGGACACAAGACCTTGGCAGAGAGCCCGAGGCAATCAAGCGAGACGCTGAGGCACGAGACAGCCCAGACGCCAGAGAGCGGAATCAGCGGCAAACGACGACCAGCAGCCTTCCTGAGGAACCAGCTACGCGCCCCCACCTGACACTCCTGACACCTGTCGCATGCAGCTTGAGCCATCAAGAGCATCATCAGCTGCAAGAACTCCGACATCACGAGAAACGTCACGCCGTATTCGTCCATTAACAAACTTGTAAATATAAAATAATAAACAGTCTAATAGGGTTCGACCAGGAGTCTCATTGGCCGCGAGGTCAACCACCCCTAGGGTTACGCTCCCCAAAGTTCCATATATTTTTAACTAACGATTTGACCACGCAAAAACAGAATCTAGAGCAGTGACTGTTAATTTAAACCGATGTTGTATACTTCTTTAGTCTTAAGGTGGCAGATATCTAAAAATCAGAAAATTCTGTTTTTACCGTAAAACCGGTTAATATATTATTGATGGTCTTTATTTAAATATTTGATAACATTAAAAAAATAAGCTAAACAATTACGTCTACTTTTTGCATATTTTTGTACATGAAAACTTTTATAATTGCAATACAGTAGTACCGATTGGAGCGAAAATTTACTTTTAGTACTACCGGTATTTCAAAATTAAGTACCGGTAATACCAAAAATATTTTTTAATTTTTTTAATCGATTGTTAAAAACAATATCTTTATAGCTTAAAACTACGAAAACGATATGCTCATATTGCTTAAAAGCAAAAGTAGTTTTATCGGTGTAGGATTTCAAAGTAAAATAATAATATCCCTTTTAGTCCAAAAGGGCTGAAATATTGGCCCACCTTACCTATGCAAAAAATCTCACCAGATTTGTTTTTTATTTGGCGCAAATTTAATTTTTTTTAATGATATTTTTGTGTCAACATAAAAAGACTACATTTGATTTAATTTAGGCAAATATAACGGTATCTAGCAGATTTAAGTAATTATGTTATGTAACAAAAAAAAGCGCGCCTTTTTCATGATAGGGATGACTGGCGAAATGAAAACAAAAGCCGGTATTGCATACACGAATTTTTTTTTACTACTTTTACCATTTTATCTTAATAGTTTATCGAATATGCTTTAATAAACATTGGTGTTAGGTATTACCAATAAATAGTCTTAATAATTAAATTTTAATTGCGTGAAATGTAGGTTTTTTACTAATAAATAATGCTATGATATTTTATTTTCTGCTAAATTCAAGATAGGTTGTAATATACGATGTAATTAAAATTTGTTGAAAATTGTTTTTTTAAATCAAACTTAATTTATATTTAATCTTTTTTATTATACCATTTAAAAATTATTGCTTTTAATAACTAACAGTATTAAGAGTACACAAAAGTTTCGAAAACATATGTATGACATTATTTATTTAAAAATGAAAATCAATGATTTTTTAAAACAAATTTACTTATGTTAGGCAAAATTGTTTGGGTCTAAAAAGGTTAAGCAGTATTGACGTTTTTTTATTTTTTAATATTTACAACCAAATTGTTTTTTATATATTATTTTTTTAACAATAGTATTTAATTTTTATCTTAGCACAACAAAATAATCAGTTATTTACATTAGATTAAATTAAAAATGCACATTAAAGATTTTCAGCATTTTATATTTTAACTATTCGAGTTTCGAAAAGTAAACAATAAAATATTAAAATAAATTCGTCAGGTTATTAAGAGTCAAAAATACGGTTTATATAAATAAAGATACATACATACATAAAGACACATAATTATTTTGGGAATATTTTAATTATTACGGTTAAAGCTTCAAATTAATCAGTGCATAATTTTATTTGAATTAAACTCTAAAAATGATTTAACAAAAGTTTTAGACAGACTTTAAATAAAAATTTGTCTGTATTAATTTAAAAGATGTAATAAAATATTTCCATAAATTGAAAAACTTCACAGTTGCACATTATTAGCTCGGATATATAAGTTATTTCTGAAATTTTGGCATTAGTTGTTATTACCACATAATAATAAAACAATCGCTAAACAAAAAAATGATAAATGGTTGGTAGATATATAATACACAAAGACTTTAATTAGTTTAATTGGTTTTAACGTGTTTTTAAAAATGAAAATACTTTACGGCAAATATAAACGAATTGGTAGCAAACGGGTAAATATAATCGGTATTCGAATATTAAGATTCAAGTATATATTTTTAATTAGTTTGCTCTCGTTCGCCGTATATATTGTGAAATAATAGGGAAAGAACACAACCCTGACGTACGCCCTTTTACATACATTTTGCACCAAATTCTTGAAAAGTGATATCATTCACTCTCTTTCTTGAAACGCTATATTATTTCATTATTTATTAATATTTTATTCTCAAAAGCTTCTTTTCCGTTCGTACATCTTACGATACACCCAGCGTCAGATGCCCAAATGAAAAACTACGAATACGACATAAGTTATGTATAAATTGAAAGTAGGCGCAGGCTGCTCGCCATACCGTACAGCAGCACTGCTATACATTCACTTTTATTTTACTGTTATTATTATCATAAACGTCCTAAGGGATTTGTGTTTCAGTGAAACATGTATCCAGGGCTCGCGCCAGGCTCGTGTTATTGAACAAACACGAATTTGAATTTCCCCTGACGGATATGGAGTCAAAGTAAAGAGGAAATTGAAATAAGTAAGTGCACTTTGTTATCCCTGAAGCGAACTATATCCACTATTGTGATTTAAGCCAGTGCCGGGCTTTAGGGATAAATATGGGACACGTTCATTGTTTATTCGCTCACTTTAACACTTCTTCCATTGTTTCAAAATCGTTTCACAAGTATAGATTTGCTCTTGAATTATATTGTTTTATTATGTACATATATCAAATATTACGTTCAAGAATTTTATGAAATTTATATAAAAATAAAATATAGAAACATATAGTCAGCACATTTTTATTATTATTGTAAATGTTATTATTTAATATTATGTTAAATATTCAGTGTATATTAATTTACATGCACATAAATAACATATTAGAGGTTTTAGTATCAGTTTTTTAACGTCTATATTAGTCTTCGTGCAATTTCGTTTGTCGTTTAATACAATTTTACTACACAATATATAAATGATAAAAATATATCCCAGGGATCACATTCACATATATTATTTTTACCACCGTTTAAAGGTTAACTATGTTATTCCGCCTATCCCTGCTTCGGGTTATACGGTCGTTACGGAACCGTACGTAATTTATTTCAATCCGGACCGTTTGGAAATTCAGATTCGCCACTGTGGAAGTAAAAAAAGCTCAAGTGGCGGTTTATTAGGCCGTTTCCTTTTGGAGCCGGAGGTCGAATCTGAATGCGAATTGTGTTCTTTCGGCAAAATATTCCCTTTGTTGTGGCCGTCGCAAACTTTCCCCCGTTTCTTTTCTTCTTTGGGGAAAAATACAAGATGCTGCACTTTAACGATGCTTGACCTGTTTTTAATGCACGTGCAGCTCTCTTTCTTTCATATCTAAAAATACGAGGGCCACGTCCCTTAAGACTCGAGATCTGAATATCTTTTTGATGGCCTGCATTTCAATGCGGCTTTACGGACGCCTTTGGGGACCGTGAAGGGTTTAATCGATGTTAGACGACATTTTTGTTATTTGCTTATCTCAATGGATGTGCACGAAAATAATCACATACATTTAGATATATTATCAGTTATATTATAATCATAAACATTTTTTATGCCCTAATTTATTGAACAGGGGTACTATAATATGGTTTTTCATGTAGACTCTATAGCATTCTATACACATTTTTAACATTTAGAAAGTACATGGATATTTAAAAAAAATTGTCTGAAAAAATAGCTACTGCTGCACCTCTATGACGGACCTGAAAGTACAACAAATTTTTAAGACACTCTATGGATCGTTGCAATTGTTAACATTGCAAAAGCCACTCTGTTACATTTTTAAACTTCACCAAATTATGTCAACTTGTTTTAAAAATTAATAATAAAACATTTTAAATATTTATTAATTTTTTTAAGTTTAATATTCTTGCAATGGCTAAAGGCTGTGCAATAAACTAATAATGTTTGACGGACGCGTGGCACAGAATATAAAAAATATAGTGATGATTTTAATTTCTATAAATTTGTTCAAAATAAAAATAGGAGTATTGATAAGTATATCGAACGTATATACGTATTATGTGCTTTATGGCTAATAGTAGGGGCGTAAACATACACTGACAATCTCTTTCCCAATTATGAATAATGATGATATGGATAGATCTCAAACTGACTGTGTTAACACAAATATGTTATAGCTTTGTAATATTGCAATAAAATATTTGTACGCTTATTTTTATTCTTGAGATATGTCATATTTATAAAAATCAAAATCATATTTCGTTCATTCCAAAATAAAGTCAAAATATTTTTACGCATCCATGGCCTTTTGCTTTAAAGCAGTGCAAATACGGCATTCTGTGTTAAGCTGATGTTAAATCTACATCACATTTTATATTAACTAAAATATATATTTATTTAGGTTTATAAGAAAAATAACAGAAAACACTGAGTATACGGTATTCAAAGACGCAGACCCTCAGCAACGCAGCTGCGTCATAAGACGAACTCTAGTCTCATTAATCCGCTGACTATGCGTCTCTCCAAATATAAAAAAATATAGTCTGTAA